>NC_091957.1:0-155000 GCF_031021105.1 Erythrolamprus reginae
CTTTTACCTTTCCTTCCTCTATTTCTTTTCTTTCTCCTTCCTACCTTCTTCCCTCCCTCCCTCCAGTCCTTCCTCTCTTACTCTCCCCTTTCATAAGTTTCCTTGCTTCCTTCCTCTGTTCCTGTCCCTTCCCTCTTTCCTTCTTTCTTCCTTCCTTCCTTCCTTTCCTCCCTTCCTTTCCTCCCTCCATTTCTTGCTTTCCTTTTCCTTCCTCCCTTCTTTCCTCCCTCATTCCCTTCTTTCACTCCTTCCTCTCTTACTCTCCCCTTTCACACCTTTCTTTGCTTCTTTGCACCCTTCTTCTGTTCCTGTACCTTCCCTTTTTCCTTCCTTCCTTCCCACCCTCCGTCCATTCATTCACCCATTCCTCTCTTGATCGCCCCTTTTACGGCGCCGCTGACAGCTAGCTCCCCCCCCCCCACCGGGCCATGGAAAACTGGTCTAGCTGAAAGTCGGTCCCTGGTGCAAAAAAGGTTGGGGACCTCTGCTATAGAGGGATGTAGCATTGCTTCCAGCTGTATGGATTCAGCTCGTGATCTTAGAAGCCGATGTCTTAGAAGAACTTCAAAGATTAAAGATAAATAAGGCAATGAGTCCAGATGGCATCCACCCCAGAGTTCTTAAAGAACTCAGATCTGTCATTGCTGCCCCACTGACTGAATTGTTTAACCAATCCCTGTTAACGGGAGATGTTCCTGAGGATTGGAGAATGGCCAGTGTTGTGCCTATCCGCAAGAATGGCAGTAGAGAACAAGCTGGTAACTACAGGCTAGTTAGCTTGACATCAGTTGTAGTTAAAATGATGGAGACTCTACTCAAAAAGAGGATAAATCAGCATCTAAAAAACAATAACTTATTGGACCCAAATCAGCGTGGCTTTACTGAAGGCAAATCGTGTCAGACTAATCTCATTGAGTTCTTTGACTGTGTCACAAAGGTGTTGGATCAAGGTGGTGCCGTGGATATTGCCTATCTGGACTTCAGCAAAGCCTTTGATACGGTTCCACATAAAGAGCTGATAGATAAATTAGTGAAGATTGGACTTAATCCCTGGATAGTTCAGTGGATTTCAAGCTGGCTGAAGCGTAGACACCAGAGAGTTATTGTTAATGGCGAGTATTCCGAGCAGAGTCAGGTTACAAGCGGTGTGCCACAAGGGTCTGTTCTGGGTCCTATTCTTTTTAATATGTTTGTGAGTGACAAAGGGGAAGGTTTGGTAGGGAAGGTTTGCCTATTTGCCGATGACTCTAAAGTGTGCAATAGGGTTGATATTCCTGGAGGCGTCGGTAATATGGTAAATGATTTAGCTTTACTAGATAAATGGTCAAAGCAATGGAAACTGCAGTTTAATGTTTCCAAATGTAAAATAATGCACTTGGGGAAAAGGAATCCTCAATCTGAGTATTGCATTGGCAGTTCTGTGTTAACAAAAACTTCAGAAGAGAAGGATTTAGGGGTAGTGATTTCTGACAGTCTCAAAATGGGTGAGCAGTGCGGTCGGGCGGTAGGAAAGGCAAGTAGGATGCTTGGCTGCATAGCTAGAGGTATAACTAGCAGGAAAAGGAAGATTGTGATCCCCTTATATAGAGCGCTGGTGAGACCACATTTGGAGTACTGTGTTCAGTTCTGGAGACCTCACCTACAAAAAGATATTGACAAAATTGAACGGGTCCAAAGACGGGCTACAAGAGTGGTGGAAGGTCTTAAGTATAAAACGTATCAGGAAACACTTAATGAACTCAATCTGTATAGTCTGGAAGACAGAAGGAAAAGGGGGGACATGATCGAAACATTTAAATATGTTAAAGGGTTAAATAGGGTTCAAGAGGGAAGTGTTTTTAACAGGAAAGTGAACACAAGTACAAGGGGACACAATCTGAAGTTAGTTGGGGGAAAGATCAAAGGCAACTTGAGAAAATATTATTTTACTGAAAGAATAGTAGATCCTTGGAACAAACTTCCAGCAGACGTGGTTGGTAAATCCACAGTAACGGAATTTAAGCATGCCTGGGATAAACATATATCCATTCTAAGATAAAATACAGGAAATAGTATAAGGGCAGACTAGATGGACCATGAGGTCTTTTTCTGCCGTCAGTCTTCTATGTTTCTATGTTTCTATGTTTCTATTTTTATATAAATTGAAATAACTTTATTTATTTATTTAATCATTTGTTTATTTAATCATTTACTTATTGGATTTATATGCCGCCCCTCTCCAAAGACTCGGGGAGGCTAACAGCAGTCATAAAACAGTGTACAATTATAATCCAATACTAAGAACGAATTAAAAACCCCTTAATATAAACAACCAAACATACATACATACAAACATACCATGCATAAAATTGCAAAGGCCTAGGGGGAAAAGGAATCTTAATTGCCCCGTGCCTGGCGACAGAGGTGGGTTTTGAGTAGCTTACGAAAGGCAAGGAGGGTGGGGGCAATTCTAATCTCTGGGGGGAGTTGGTTCCAGAGGGCTGGGGCCGCCACAGAGAAGGTCCCGCCATCACATTCACCCCGCTATGCCTGATTCGGCATTGTTAATGATAGAAACCTGCCCTCCGGTGGTCACGTCCGGTATTTTGCGGAGGCAAAAAGAAATCTATTGGATTTTAATTTTATTATCCGATATCTTTATTATTAACGCCTAATTAATATTAACAAGCGATGATGCGGGTTTGCTACATCAAAGGAATGGGGGAGCAATCCTGAAAAGCAAGGAGGGTGGAGGCAATTCTAATCTCTGGGGGGAGTTGGTTCCAGAGGGGCGGGCCCTCCACAGAGAAGGTCCCGCCATCACATTAACCCCGCTATGCCTGATTCAGCATTGTTAATGATGGGAAACCTGCCCTCCGGTGGTCACGTCCGGTATTTTGCGGAGGCAAAAAGAAATCTATTGGATTTTAATTTTATTATCCGATATCTTTATTATTAACGCCTAATTAATATTAACAAGCGATGATGCGGGTTTGCTAGATCAAAGGAATGGGGGACCGGTCCTGAAAGGCAAGGAGGGTGGGGGCAATTCTAATCTCTGGGGGGGAGTTGGTTGCAGAGGGCCGGGGCCGCCACAGAGAAGGTCCCGCCGTCACATTCACCCCGCTATGCCTGATTCAGCATTGCTAATGATAGAAACCTGCCCTCCGGTGGTCACGTCCGGTAGGGAGCAATCCCGAAAGGCAAGGAGGGTGGGGGTAATTCTAATCTCCGGGGGGAGTTGGTTGCAGAGGGCCGGGGCCGCCACAGAGAAGGTCCCGCCATCACATTTACCCCGCTATGTCCGATTCAGCATTGTTAATGATAGAAACCTGCCCTCCGGTGGTCACGTCCGGTATTTTGCGGAGGCAAAAACAAATCTATTGGATTTTAATTTTATTATCCGATATCTTTATTATGAACGCCTTATTAATATTAACAAGCAATGATGCGGGTTTGCTAGATCAAAGGAATGGGGGAGCAGTCCTGAAAGGCAAGGAGGGTGGGGGCAATTCTAATCTCTGGGGGGAGTTGGTTCCAGAGGGCCGGGGCCGCCACAGAGAAGGTCCCGCCGTCATATTAACCCCGCTATGCCTGATTCAGCATTGTTAATGATAGAAACCTGCCCTCCGGTGGTCACGTCCGGTATTTTGTGGAGGCAAAAAGAAATCTATTGGATTTTAATTTTATTATCCGATATCTTTATTCTTAACGCCTTATTAATATTAACAAGCGATGATGCGGGTTTGCTACATCAAAGGAATGGGGGAGCAGTCCTGAAAGGCGATGAGGGTGGGGGCAATTCTAATCTCTGGGGGGAGTTGGTTCCAGAGGGCCGGGGCCGCCACAGAGAAGGTCCCGCCATCACATTCACCCCGCTATGCGTGATTCAGCATCACTAATGATAGAAACCTGCCCTCCGGTGGTCACGTCCGGTAGGGAGCAATCTCGAAAGGCAAGGAGGGTGGGGGCAATTCTAATCTCTGGGGGGAGTTGGTTCCAGAGGGCCGTGGCCGCCACAGAGAAGGTCCCGCCATCACATTAACCCCGCTATGCCTGATTCAGCATTGTTAATGATGGGAAAACTGCCCTCCGTTGGTCACGTCCGCTATTTTGCGGAGGCAAAAAGAAATCTATTGGATTTTAATTTTATTATCCGATATCTTTATTATTAACGCCTAATTAATATTAACAAGCGATGATGCGGGTTTGTTACATCAAAGGAATGGGGGAGCAATCCTGAAAGGCAAGGAGGGTGGGGGCAATTCTAATCTCTGGGGGGAGTTGGTTCCACAGGGCCGGGGCCACCACAAAGAAGGTCCCGCCATCACATTAACCCCGCTATGCCTGATTCAGCATTGTTAATGATAGAAACCTGCCCTCCGGTGGTCACGTCCGGTATTTTGCGGAGGCAAAAAGAAATCTATTGGATTTTAATTTTATTATCCGATATCTTTATTACTAACACCTTATTAATATTAACAAGCAATGATGCGGGTTTGCTACATCAAAGGAATGGGGGAGCAATCCTGAAAGGCAAGGAGGGTGGGGGCAATTCTAATCTCTGGGGGGAGTTGGTTCCAGAGGGCCGGGGCCGCCACAGAGAAGGTCCCGCCGTCACATTAACCTCGCTATGCCTGATTCAGCATTGTTAATGATAGAAACCTGCCCTCCGGTGGTCACGTCCGCTATTTTGCGGAGGCAAAAAGAAATCTATTGGATTGTAATTTTATGATCCGATATCTTTATTATTAACGCCTTATTAATATTAACAAGGGATGATGCGGGTTTGCTACATCAAAGGAATGGGGGAGCAGTCCTGAAAGGCAAGGAGGGTGGGGGCAATTCTAATCTCTGGGGGGAGTTGGTTCCAGAGGGCCGGGGCCTCCACAAAGAAGGTCCCGCCATCACATTAACCCCGCTATGCCTGATTCAGCATTGTTAATGATGGGAAACCTGCCCTCCGGTGGTCACGTCCAGTATTTTGCGGAGGCAAAAAGAAATCTATTGGATTTTAATTTTATTATCCGATATCTTTATTATTAACGCCTAATTAATATTAACAAGCGATGATGCGGGTTTGCTACATCAAAGGAATGGGGGAGCAGTCCTGAAAGGCAAGGAGGGTGGGGGCAATTCTAATCTCTGGGGGGAGTTGGTTCCCAAGGGCCGGGGTCACCGCAAAAAAGGTCCCGCCATCACATTAACCCGGCTATCTCTGATTCAGCATTGTTAATGATGGGAAACCTGCCCTCCGGTGGTCACGTCCGGTATTTTGCGGAGGCAAAAAGAAATCTATTGGATTTTAATTTTATTATCCGATATCTTTATTATTAACGCCTATGCGGGTTTGCTATATCAAAGGAATGGGGGAGCATTTCTGAAAGGCAAGGAGGGTGGGGGCAATTCTAATCTCTGGGGGCAGTTGGTTCCAGAGGGCCAGGGCCGCCACAGAGAAGGTCCCGCCATCACATTGACCCTGCTATGCCTGATTCAGCATTGTTAATGATGGAAAAACTGCCCTCCGGTGGTCACGTCCGGTATTTTGCAGAGGCAAAAAGAAATCTATTGGATTTTAATTTTATTATCCGATATCTTTATTATTAACGCATTATTAATATTAACAAGCGATGATGCGGGTTTGCTACATCAAAGGAATGGGGGAGCAGTCCTGAAAGGCAAGGAGGGTGGGGGCAATTCTAATCTCTGGGGGGAGTTGGTTCCAGAGGGCCGGGGCCGCCACAGAGAAGGTCCCGCCATCACATTCAGCCCGCTATGCCTGATTCAGCATTGTTAATGATAGAAACCTGCCCTCCGGTAGTCACGTCCGCTATTTTGCGTAGGCAAAAAGAAATCTATTGGATTGTAATTTTATGATCCGATATCTTTATTATTAACGCCTTATTAATATTAACAAGGGATGATGCGGGTTTGCTACATCAAAGGAATGGGGGAGCAGTCCTGAAAGGCAAGGAGGGTGGGGGCAATTCTAATCTCTGCGGGGAGTTGGTTCCAGAGGGCCGGGGCCGCCACAGAGAAGGTCCCGCCGTCACATTAACCCGGCTATCTCTGATTCAGCATTGTTAATGATGGGAAACCTGCCCTCCGGTGGTCACGTCCGGTATTTTGCGGAGGCAAAAAGAAATCTATTGGATTTTAATTTTATTATCCGATATCTTTATTATTAACGTCTTATTAATATTAACAAGCGATGATGCGGGTTTGCTACATCAAAGGAATGGGGGAGCAATCCTGAAAGGCAAGGAGGGTGGGGGCAATTCTAATCTCTGGGGGGAGTTGGTTCCCAAGGGCCGGGGCCACCACAAAGAAGGTCCCGCCATCACATTAACCCGGCTATCTCTGATTCAGCATTGTTAATGATGGGAAACCTACCCTCCGGTGGTCACGTCCGGTATTTTGCGGAGGCAAAAAGAAATCTATTGGATTGTAATTTTATTATCCTATATCTTTATTATTAACGCCTTATTAATATTAACAAGCGATGATGCGGGTTTGCTACATCAAAGGAATGGGGGAGCAATCCTGAAAGGCAAGGAGGGTGGGGGCAATTCTAGTCTCTGGGGGGAGTTGGTTCCCGAGGGCCGGGGCCACCACAAAGAAGGTCCTGCCATCACATTAACCCGGCTATCTCTGATTCAGCATTGTTAATGATGGGAAACCTGCCCTCCGGTGGTCACGTCCGGTATTTTGCGGAGGCAAAAAGAAATCTATTGGATTTTAATTTTATTATCCGATATCTTTATTATTAACGCCTAATTAATATTAACAAGCGATGATGCGGGTTTGCTACATCAAAGGAATGGGGGAGCAATTCTGAAAGGCAAGGAGGGTGGGGGCAATTCTAATCTCTGGGGGCAGTTGGTTCCAGAGGGCTGGGGCCGCCACAGAGAAGGTCCCGCCATCACATTGACCCTGCTGTGCCTGATTCAGCATTGTTAATGATGGAAAAACTGCCCTCCAGTGGTCACGTCCGGTATTTTGCGGAGGCAAAAAGAAATCTATTGGATTTTAATTTTATTATCCGATATCTTTATTATTAACGCATTATTAATATTAACAAGCGGTGATGCGGGTTTGCTACATCAAAGGAATGGGGGAGCAGTCCTGAAAGGCAAGGAGGGTGGGGGCAATTCTAATCTCTGGGGGGAGTTGGTTCCAGAGGGCCGGGGCCGCCACAGAGAAGGTCCCGCCATCACATTCAGCCCGCTATGCCTGATTCAGCATTGTTAATGATAGAAACCTGCCCTCCGGTGGTCACGTCCGCTATTTTGCGGAGGCAAAAAGAAATCTATTGGATTGTAATTTTATGATCCGATATCTTTATTATTAACGCCTTATTAATATTAACAAGGGATGATGCGGGTTTGCTACATCAAAGGAATGGGGGAGCAGTCCTGAAAGGCAAGGAGGGTGGGGGCAATTCTAATCTCTGGGGGGAGTTGGTTCCAGAGGGCCGGGGCCTCCACAAAGAAGGTCCCGCCATCACATTAACCCCGCTATGCCTGATTCAGCATTGTTAATGATGGGAAACCTGCCCTCCGGTGGTCACGTCCGGTATTTTGCGGAGGCAAAAAGAAATTATTGGATTGTAATTTTATTATCCGATATCTTTATTATTAACGCCTAATTAATATTAACAGGCGATGATGCGGGTTTGCTACATCAAAGGAATGGGGGAGCAGTCCCGAAAGGCAAGGAGTGTGGGGGCAATTCTAATCTCTGGGGGGAGTTGGTTCCAGAGGGCCGGGGACGCCACAGAGAAGGTCCCGCCATCACATTGACCCCGCTATGCCTGATTCAGCATTGTTAATGATGGGAAAACTGCCCTCCGGTGGTCACGTCCGGTATTTTGCGGAGGCAAAAAGAAATCTATTGGATTTTAATTTTATTATCCGATATCTTTATTATTAACGCCTAATTAATATTAACAAGCGATGATGCGGGTTTGCTACATCAAAGGAATGGGGGAGCAATCCTAAAAGGCAAGGAGGGTGGGGGCAATTCTAATCTCTGGGGGGAGTTGGTTCCCAAGGGCCGGGGCCACCACAAAGAAGGTCCCGCCATCACATTAACCCGGCTATCTCTGATTCAGGATTGTTAATGATGGGAAACCTGCCCTCCGGTGGTCACGTCCGGTATTTTGCGGAGGCAAAAAGAAATCTATTGGATTTTAATTTTATTATCCGATATCTTTATTATTAACGCCTAATTAATATTAACAAGCGATGATGCGGGTTTGCTACATCAAAGGAATGGGGGAGCATTTCGGAAAGGCAAGGAGGGTGGGGGCAATTCTAATCTCTCGGGGCAGTTGGTTCCAGAGGGCCGGGGCCGCCACAGAGAAGGTCCCGCCATCACATTGACCCTGCTATGCCTGATTCAGCATTGTTAATGATGGAAAAACTGCCCTCCGGTGGTCACGTCCGGTATTTTGCGGAGGCAAAAAGAAATCTATTGGATTGTAATTTTATTATCCGATATCTTTATTATTAACGCCTTATTAATATTAACAAGTGATGATGCGGGTTTGCTACATCAAAGGAATGGGGGAGCAATCCTGAAAGGCAAGGAGGGTGGGGGCAATTCTAATCTCTGGGGGGAGTTGGTTCCAAAGGGCCCGGGCCGCCACAGATAAGGTCCCGCCATCACATGGACCTCGCTATGCCTGATTCAGCATTGTTAACGATAGAAACCTGCCCTCCGGTGGTCACGTCCGGTATTTTGCGGAGGCAAAAAGAAACCTGTTGGATTTTAATTTTATTATCCTATATCTTTATTATTAACGCCTTATTAATATTAACAAGCGATGATGCGGGTTTGCTACATCAAAGGAATAGGGGAGCAATCCTGAAAGGCAAGGAGGGTGGGGGCAATTCTAATCTCTGGGGGGAGTTGGTTCCAGAGGGCCGGGGCCGCCACAGATAAGATCCCGCCATCACATGAACCCCGCTATGCCTGATTCAGCATTGTTAATGATAGAAACCTGCCCTCCGGTGGTCACGTCTGGTATTTTGCGGAGGCAAAAAGAAACCTGTTGGATTTTAATTTTATTATCCGATATCTTTATTATTAACGCCTTATTAATATTAACAAGCGACGATGCGGGTTTGCTACATCAAAGGAATGGGGTAGCAATCCTGAAAGGCAAGGAGGGTGGGGGCAATTCTAATCTCTGGTGGGGAGTTGGTTCCAGAGGACCGGGGCCGCCACAGAGAAGGTCCCGCCATCACATTAACCCCGCTATGCCTGATTCAGCATGGTTAATGATAGAAACCTGCCCTCCGGTGGTCACGTCCGGTATTTTGCGGAGGCAAAAAGAAATCTATTGGATTTTAATTTTATTATCCGATATCTTTATTATTAACGCCTTATTAATATTAACAAGCGATGATGCGGGTTTGCTACATCAAAGGAATGGGGGAGCAATCCTGAAAGGCAAGGAGGGTGGGGGCAATTCTAATCTCTGGGGGGAGTTGGTTCCAGAGGGCCGGGGCCTCCACAAAGAAGGTCCCGCCATCACATTAACCCCGCTATGCCTGATTCAGCATTGTTAATGATGGGAAACCTACCCTCCGGTGGTCACGTCCGGTATTTTGCGGAGGCAAAAAGAAATCTATTGGATTGTAATTTTATTATCCGATATCTTTATTATTAACGCCTAATTAATATTAACAAGCGATGATGCGGGTTTGCTACATCAAAGGAATGGGGGAGCAATCCTGAAAGGCAAGGAGGGTGGGGGCAATTCTAATCTCTGGGGGGATTTGGTTCCAGAGGGCCGGGGCCGCCACAGAGAAGGTCCCGCCATCACATTGACCCCGCTATGCCTGATTCAGCATTGTTAATGATGGGAAAACTGCCCTCCGGTGGTCACGTCCGGTATTTTGCGGAGGCAAAAAGAAATCTATTGGATTTTAATTTTATTATCCGATATCTTTATTATTAACGCCTTATTAATATTAACAAGCGATGATGCGGGTTTGCTACATCAAAGGAATGGGGGAGCAATCCTGAAAGGCAAGGAGGGTGGGGGCAATTCTAATCTCTGGGGGGAGTTGGTTCCCAAGGGCCGGGGCCACCACAAAGAAGGTCCCGCCATCACATTAACCCGGCTATCTCTGATTCCGTATTGTTAATGATGGGAAACCCGCCCTCCGGTGGTCACGTCCGGTATTTTGCGGAGGCAAAAAGAAATCTATTGGATTTTAATTTTATTATCCGATATCTTTATTATTAACGCCTAATTAATATTAACAAGCGATGATGCGGGTTTGCTACATCAAAGGAATGGGGGAGCAGTCCTGAAAGGCAAGGAGGGTGGGGGCAATTCTAATCTCTGGGGGGAGTTGGTTCCAGAGGGCCGGGGCCTCCACAAAGAAGGTCCCGCCATCACATTAACCCCGCTATGCCTGATTCAGCATTGTTAATGATGGGAAACCTGCCCTCCGGTGGTCACGTCCGGTATTTTGCGGAGGCAAAAAGAAATTATTGGATTGTAATTTTATTATCCGATATCTTTATTATTAACGCCTAATTAATATTAACAGGCGATGATGCGGGTTTGCTACATCAAAGGAATGGGGGAGCAGTCCCGAAAGGCAAGGAGGGTGGGGGCAATTCTAATCTCTGGGGGGAGTTGGTTCCAGAGGGCCGGGGACGCCACAGAGAAGGTCCCGCCATCACATTGACCCCGCTATGCCTGATTCAGCATTGTTAATGATGGGAAAACTGCCCTGCGGTGGTCACGTCCGGTATTTTGCGGAGGCAAAAAGAAATCTATTGGATTTTAATTTTATTATCCGATATCTTTATTATTAACGCCTTATTAATATTAACAAGTGATGATGCGGGTTTGCTACATCAAAGGAATGGGGGAGCAATCCTGAAAGGCAAGGAGGGTGGGGGCAATTCTAATCTCTGGGGGGAGTTGGTTCCCAAGGGCCGGGGCCACCACAAAGAAGGTCCCGCCATCACATTAACCCGGCTATCTCTGATTCAGGATTGTTAATGATGGGAAACCTGCCCTCCGGTGGTCACGTCCGGTATTTTGCGGAGGCAAAAAGAAATCTATTGGATTTTAATTTTATTATCCGATATCTTTATTATTAACGCCTAATTAATATTAACAAGCGATGATGCGGGTTTGCTACATCAAAGGAATGGGGGAGCATTTCTGAAAGGCAAGGAGGGTGGGGGCAATTCTAATCTCTCGGGGCAGTTGGTTCCAGAGGGCCGGGGCCGCCACAGAGAAGGTCCCGCCATCACATTGACCCTGCTATGCCTGATTCAGCATTGTTAATGATGGAAAAACTGCCCTCCGGTGGTCACGTCCGGTATTTTGCGGAGGCAAAAAGAAATCTATTGGATTTTAATTTTATTATCCGATATCTTTATTATTAACGCATTATTAATATTAACAAGCGATGATGCGGGTTTGCTACATCAAAGGAATGGGGGAGCAGTCCTGAAAGGCAAGGAGGGTGGGGGCAATTCTAATCTCTGCGGGGAGTTGGTTCCAGAGGGCCGGGGCCGCCACAGAGAAGGTCCCGCCGTCACATTGACCCGGCTATCTCTGATTCAGCATTGTTAATGATGGGAAACCTGCCCTCCGGTGGTCACGTCCGGTATTTTGCGGAGGCAAAAAGAAATCTATTGGATTTTAATTTTATTATCCGATATCTTTATTATGAACGTCTTATTAATATTAACAAGCGATGATGCGGGTTTGCTACATCAAAGGAATGGGGGAGCAATCCTGAAAGAGAAGGAGGCTGGGGGCAATTCTAATCTCTGGTGGGAGTTGGTTCCAGAGGGCCGGGGCCGCTACAGAGAAGGTCCCGCCATCACATTAACCCCGCTATGCCTGATTCAACATTGTTAATGATAGAAACCTGCCCTCCGGTGGTCACGTCCGGTATTTTGCATAGGCAAAAAGAAATCTATTGGATTGTAATTTTATTATCCGATATCTTTATTATTAACGCCTTATTAATATTAACAAGCGATGAAGCGGGTTTGCTACATCAAAGGAATGGGGGAGCAATCCTGAAAGGCAAGGAGGGTGGGGGCAATTCTAGTCTCTGGGGGGAGTTGGTTCCTGAGGGCCGGGGCCACCACAAAGAAGGTCCCGCCATCACATTAACCCCGCTATGCCTGATTCAGCATTGTTAATGATAGAAACCTGCCCTCCGGTGGTCACGTCCGGTATTTTGCGGAGGCAAAAAGAAATCTATTGGATTTTAATTTTATTATCCGATATCTTTATTATTAACGCCTTATTAATATTAACAAGCGATGATGCGGGTTTGCTACATCAAAGGAATGGGGGAGCAATCCTGAAAGGCAAGGAGGGTGGGGGCAATTCTAATCTCTGGGGGGAGTTGGTTCCCAAGGGCCGGGGCCACCACAAAGAAGGTCCCGCCATCACATTAACCCGGCTATCTCTGATTCCGCATTGTTAATGATGGGAAACCCGCCCTCCGGTGGTCACGTCCGGTATTTTGCGGAGGCAAAAAGAAATCTATTGGATTGTAATTTTATTATCCGATATCTTTATTATTAACGCCTTATTAATATTAACAAGCGATGATGCGGGTTTGCTACATCAAAGGAATGGGGGAGCAATCCTGAAAGGCAAGGAGGGTGGGGGCAATTCTAATCTCTGGGGGGAGTTGGTTCCAGAGGGCCGGGGCCGCCACAGATAAGGTCCCGCCATCACATGGACCCCGCTATGCCTGATTCAGCATTGTTAATGATAGAAACCTGCCCTCCGGTGGTCAAGTCCGGTATTTTGCGGAGGCAAAAAGAAATCTGTTGGATTTTAATTTTATTATCCTATATCTTTATTATTAACGCCTTATTAATATTAACAAGCGACGATGCGGGTTTGCTACATCAAAGGAATGGGGTAGCAATCCTGAAAGGCAAAGAGGGTGGGGGCAATTCTAATCTCTGGGGGGGAGTTGGTTCCAGAGGACCGGGGCCGCCACAGAGAAGGTCCCGCCATCACATTAACCCCGCTATGCCTGATTCAGCATTGTTAATGATAGAAACCTGCCCTCCGGTGGTCACGTCCGGTATTTTGCGGAGGCAAAAAGAAATCTATTGGATTTTAATTTTATTATCCGATATCTTTATTATTAACGCCTTATTAATATTAACAAGCGATGATGCGGGTTTGCTACATCAAAGGAATGGGGGAGCAATCCTGAAAGGCAAGGAGGGTAGGGGCAATTCTAATCTCTGGGGGGAGTTGGTTCCAGAGGGCCGGGGCCGCCACAGATAAGGTCCCGCCATCACATGAACCCCGCTATGCCTGATTCAGCATTGTTAATGATAGAAACCTGCCGTCCGGTGGTCACGTCCGGTATTTTGCGGAGGCAAAAAGAAACCTGTTGGATTTTAATTTTATTATCCGATATCTTTATTATTAACGCCTTATTAATATTAACAAGCGATGATGCGGGTTTGCTACATCAAAGGAATGGGGGAGCAATCCTGAAAGGCAAGGAGGGTGGGGGCAATTCTAATCTCTGGGGGGAGTTGGTTCCAGAGGGCCGGGGCCGCCACAGAGAAGGTCCCGCCGTCACATTAACCTCGCTATGCCTGATTCAGCATTGTTAATGATAGAAACCTGCCCTCCGGTGGTCACATCCGGTATTTTGCGGAGGCAAAAAGAAATCTATTGGATTGTAATTTTATTATCCGATATCTTTATTATTAACGCCTTATTAATATTAACAAGTGATGATGCGGGTTTGCTACATCAAAGGAATGGGGGAGCAATCCTGAAAGGCAAGGAGGGTGGGGGCAATTCTAATCTCTGGGGGGAGTTGGTTCCAAAGGGCCCGGGCCGCCACAGATAAGGTCCCGCCATCACATTGACCCCGCTATGCCTGATTCAGCATTGTTAATGATGGGAAAACTGCCCTCCGGTGGTCACGTCCGGTATTTTGCGGAGGCAAAAAGAAATCTATTGGATTTTAATTTTATTATCCGATATCTTTATTATTAACGCCTTATTAATATTAACAAGCGATGATGCGGGTTTGCTACATCAAAGGAATGGGGGAGCAATCCTGAAAGGCAAGGAGGGTGGGGGCAATTCTAATCTCTGGGGGGAGTTGGTTCCAGAGGGCCGGGGCCGCCACAGAGAAGGTCCCGCCGTCACATTAACCTCGCTATGCCTGATTCAGCATTGTTAACGATAGAAACCTGCCCTCCGGTGGTCACATCCGGTATTTTGCGGAGGCAAAAAGAAATCTATTAGATTGTAATTTTATTATCCGATATCTTTATTATTAACGCCTTATTAATATTAACAAGCGATGATGCGGGTTTGCTACATCAAAGGAATGGGGGAGCAATCCTGAAAGGCAAGGAGGGTGGGGGCAATTCTAATCTCTGGGGGGCGTTGGTTCCAGAGGGCCGGGGCCACCACAGATAAGGTCCCGCCATCACATGGACCCCGCTATGCCTGATTCAGCATTGTTAATGATAGAAACCTGCCCTCCGGTGGTCACGTCCGGTATTTTGCCGAGGCAAAAAGAAATCTGTTGGATTTTAATTTTATTATCCTATATCTTTATTATTAACGCCTTATTAATATTAACAAGCGACGATGCGGGTTTGCTACATCAAAGGAATGGGGTAGCAATCCTGAAAGGCAAAGAGAGTGGGGGCAATTCTAATCTCTGGGGGGGAGTTGGTTCCAGAGGACCGGGGCCGCCACAGAGAAGGTCCCGCCATCACATTAACCCCGCTATGCCTGATTCAGCATTGTTAATGATAGAAACCTGCCCTCCGGTGGTCACGTCCGGTATTTTGCGGAGGCAAAAAGAAATCTATTGGATTTTAATTTTATTATCCGATATCTTTATTATTAACGCCTTATTAATATTAACAAGCGATGATGCGGGTTTGCTACATCAAAGGAATGGGGGAGCAATCCTGAAAGGCAAGGAGGGTGGGGGCAATTCTAATCTCTGGGGGGAGTTGGTTCCAGAGGGCCGGGGCCGCCACAGATAAGGTCCCGCCGTCACATGAACCCCGCTATGCCTGATTCAGCATTGTTAATGATAGAAACCTGCCCTCCGGTGGTCACGTCCGGTATTTTGCGGAGGCAAAAAGAAACCTGTTGGATTTTAATTTTATTATCCGATATCTTTATTATTAACGCCTTATTAATATTAACAAGCGTTGATGCGGGTTTGCTACATCAAAGGAATGGGGGAGCAATCCTGAAAGGCAAGGAGGGTGGGGGCAATTCTAATCTCTGGGGGGAGTTGGTTCCAGAGGGCCGGGGCCGCCACAGATAAGGTCCCGCCATCACATGAACCCCGCTATGCCTGATTCAGCATTGTTAATGATAGAAACCTGCCCTCCGGTGGTCACGTCTGGTATTTTGCGGAGGCAAAAAGAAACCTGTTGGATTTTAATTTTATTATCCGATATCTTTATTATTAACGCCTTATTAATATTAACAAGCGACGATGCGGGTTTGCTACATCAAAGGAATGGGGTAGCAATCCTGAAAGGCAAGGAGGGTGGGGGCAATTCTAATCTCTGGTGGGGAGTTGGTTCCAGAGGACCGGGGCCGCCACAGAGAAGGTCCCGCCATCACATTAACCCCGCTATGCCTGATTCAGCATTGTTAATGATGGGAAAACTGCCCTCCGGTGGTCACGTCCGGTATTTTGCGGAGGCAAAAAGAAATCTATTGGATTTTAATTTTATTATCCGATATCTTTATTATTAATGCCTTATTAATATTAACAAGCGATGATGCGGGTTTGCTACATCAAAGGAATGGGGGAGCAATCCTGAAAGGCAAGGAGGGTGGGGGCAATTCTAATCTCTGGGGGGAGTTGGTTCCCAAGGGCCGGGGCCACCACAAAGAAGGTCACGCCATCACAGTAACCCGGCTATCTCTGATTCAGCATTGTTAATGATGGGAAACCTGCCCTCCGGTGGTCACGTCCGGTATTTTGCGGAGGCAAAAAGAAATCTATTGGATTTTAATTTTATTATCCGATATCTTTATTATTAACGTCTTATTAATATTAACAAGCGATGATGCGGGTTTGCTACATCAAAGGAATGGGGGAGCAATCCTGAAAGAGAAGGAGGGTGGGGGCAATTCTAATCTCTGGGGGGAGTTGGTTCCAGAGGGCCGGGGCCGCCTCAGAGAAGGTCCCGCCATCACATTAACCCCGCTATGCCTGATTCAGCATTGTTAATGATAGAAACCTGCCCTCCGGTGGTCACGTCCGGTATTTTGCGTAGGCAAAAAGAAATCTATTGGATTGTAATTTTATTATCCGATATCTTTATTATTAACGCCTTATTAATATTAACAAGCGATGATGCGGGTTTGCTACATCAAAGGAATGGGGGAGCAATCCTGAAAGGCAAGGAGGGTGGGGTCAATTCTAATCTCTGGGGAGAGTTGGTTCCAGACGGCCGGGGCCTCCATAGAGAAGGTCCCGCCATCACATTAACCCCGCTATGCCTGATTCAGCATTGTTAATGATGGGAAACCTGCCCTCCGGTGGTCACGTCCGGTATTTTGCGTAGGCAAAAAGAAATCTATTGGATTGTAATTTTATTATCCGATATCTTTATTATTAACGCCTTATTAATATTAACAAGCGATGATGCGGGTTTGCTACATCAAAGGAATGGGGGAGCAATCCTGAAAGGCAAGGAGGGTGGGGGCAATTCTAATCTCTGGGGGGAGTTGGTTCCAGAGGGCCGGGGCCGCCACAGAGAAGGTCCCGCCATCATATTAACCCCACTATGCCTGATTCAGCATTGTTAATGATGGGAAACCCGCCCTCCGGTGGTCACGTCCGGTATTTTGCGGAGGCAAAAAGAAATCTATTGGATTTTAATTTTATTATCCGATATCTTTATTATTAACGCCTTATTAATATTAACAAGCGATGATGCGGGTTTGCTACATGAAAGGAATGGGGGAGCAATCCTGAAAGGCAAGGAGGGTGGGGGCAATTCTAATCTCTGGGGGGAGTTGGTTCCCGAGGGCCGGGGCCACCACAAAGAAGGTCCCGCCATCACATTAACCCCGCTATGCCTGATTCAGCATTGTTAATGTTGGGAAACATGCCCTCCGGTGGTCACGTCCGGTATTTTGCGGAGGCAAAAAGAAATTTATTGGATTGTAATTTTATTATCCGATATCTTTATTATTAACGCCTTATTAATATTAACAAGCGATGATGCGGGTTTGCTACATCAAAGGAATGGGGGAGCAATCCTGAAAGGCAAGGAGGGTGGGGGCAATTCTAATCTCTGGGGGGAGTTGGTTCCAGAGTGCCGGGGCCGCCAGAGAAGGTCCCGCCATCATATTAACCCCACTATGCCTGATTCAGCATTGTTAATGATGGGAAACCCGCCCTCCGGTGGTCACGTCCGGTATTTTGCGGAGGGAAAAAGAAATCTATTGGATTTTAATTTTATTATCCGATATCTTTATTATTAACGCCTAATTAATATTAACAAGCGATGATGCGGGTTGCTACATCAAAGGAATGGGGGAGCAATTCTGAAAGGCAAGGAGGGTGGGGGCAATTCGATTCTCTGGTGGGAGTTGGTTCCAGAGGGCCGGGGCCGCCACAGAGAAGGTCCCGCCATCACATTGACCCTGCTATGCCTGATTCAGCATTGTTAATGATGGGAAAACTGCCCTCCGGTGGTCACGTCCGGTATTTTGCGGAGGCAAAAGGAAATCTATTGGATTTTAATTTTATTATCCAATATCTTTATTATTAACGCCTTATTAATATTAACAAGCGATGATGCGGGTTTGCTACATCAAAGGAATGGGGGAGCAATCCTGAAAGGCAAGGAGGGTGGGGGCAATTCTAATCTCTGGGGGGAGTTGGTTCCAGAGGGCCGGGGCCGCCACAGAGAAGGTCCCGCCATCACATTGGTCACGTCCGGTATTTTGCGTAGGCAAAAAGAAATCTATTGGATTGTAATTTTATTATCCGATATCTTTATTATTAACGCCTTATTAATATTAACAAGCGATGATGCGCGTTTGCTACATCAAAGGAATGGGGGAGCAATCCTGAAAGGCAAGGAGGGTGGGGGCAATTCTAATCTCTGGGGAGAGTTGGTTCCAGACGGCCGGGGCCTCCACAGAGAAGGTCCCGCCATCACATTAACCCCGCTATGCCTAATTCAGCATTGTTAATGATGGGAAACCTGCCCTCCGGTGGTCACGTCCGGTATTTTGCGGAGGCAAAAAGAAATTTATTGGATTTTAATTTTATTATCCGATATCTTTATTATTAACGCCTTATTAATATTAACAAGCGATGATGTGGGTTTGCTACATCAAAGGAATGGGGGAGCAATCCTGAAAGGCAAGGAGGGTGGGGGCAATTCTAATCTCTGGGGGGAGTTGGTTCCAGAGGGCCGGGGCCGCCACAGATAAGGTCCCGCCATCACATGGACCCCGCTATGCCTGATTCAGCATTGTTAATGATAGAAACCTGCCCTCCGGTGGTCACGTCCGGTATTTTGCGGAGGCAAAAAGAAATCTGTTGGATTTTAATTTTATTATCCTATATCTTTATTATTAACGCCTTATTAATATTAACAAGCGATGATGCGGGTTTGCTACATCAAAGGAATGGGGGAGCAATCCTGAAAGGCAAGGAGGGTGGGGGCAATTCTAATCTCTGGGGGGAGTTGGTTCCAGAGGGCCGGGGCCTCCACAAAGAAGGTCCCGCCATCACATTAACCCCGCTATGCCTGATTCAGCATTGTTAATGATGGGAAACCTGCCCTCCGGTGGTCACGTCCGGTATTTTGCGGAGGCAAAAAGAAATCTATTGGATTGTAATTTTATTATCCGATATCTTTATTATTAACGTCTAATTAATATTAACAAGCGATGATGCGGGTTTGCTACATCAAAGGAATGGGGGAGCAATCCTGAAAGGCAAGGAGGGTGGGGGCAATTCTAATCTCTGGGGGGAGTTGGTTCCAGAGGGCCGCGGCCGCCACAGAGAAGGTCCCGCCATCACATTGACCCTGCTATGCCTCATTCAGCATTGTTAATGATGGGAAAACTGCCCTCCGGTGGTCACGTCCGGTATTTTGCGGAGGCAAAAAGAAATCTATTGGATTTTAATTTTATCATCCGATATCTTTATTATTAACGCCTTATTAATATTAACAAGCGATGATGCGGGTTTGCTACATCAAAGGAATGGGGGAGCAATCCTGAAAGGCAAGGAGGGTGGGGGCAATTCTAATCTCTGGGGGGAGTTGGTTCCAGAGGGCCGGGGCCGCCACAGAGAAGATCCCGCCATCTCATTAACGCCGCTATGCCTGATTCAGCATTGTTAACGATGGGGAAACTGCCCTCCGGTGGTCGCGTCTGGTACTGCGAAGGCAAAAAGAAATCTATTGGATTTTTATTTTATTATCCGATATCTTTATTATTAACGCCTTATTAATATTAACAAGCGATGATGCGGGTTTGCTACATCAAAGGAATGGGGGAGCAATCCTGAAAGGCAAGAAGGGTGGGGGCAATTCTAATCTCTGGGGGGAGTTGGTTCCAGAGGGCCGGGGCCGCCACAGAGAAGGTCCCGCCGTCACATTAACCCCGCTATCTCTGATTCAGCATTGTTAATGATGGGAAACCTGCCCTCCGGTGGTCACGTCCAGTATTTTGCAGAGGCAAAAAGAAATCTATTGGATTTTAATTTTATTATCCGATATCTTTATTATTAACGTCTTATTAATATTAACAAGCGATGATGCGGGTTTGCTACATCAAAGGAATGGGGGAGCAATCCTGAAAGAGAAGGAGGGTGGGGGCAATTCTAATCTCTGGGGGGAGTTGGTTCCAGAGGGCCGGGTCCGCCACAGAGAAGGTCCCGCCGTCACATTAACCCCGCTATGCCTGATTCAGCATTGTTAATGATAGAAACCTGCCCTCCGGTGGTCACGTCCGGTATTTTGCGTAGGCAAAAAGAAATCTATTGGATTGTAATTTTATTATCCGATATCTTTATTATTAACGCCTTATTAATATTAACAATCGATGATGCGGGTTTGCTACATCAAAGGAATGGGGGAGCAATCCTGAAAGGCAAGGAGGGTGGGGGCAATTCTACTCTCTGGGGAGAGTTGGTTCCAGACGGCCGGGGCCTCCACAGAGAAGGTCCCGCCATCACATTAACCCCGCTATGCCTGATTCAGCATTGTTAATGATGGGAAACCTGCCCTCCGGTGGTCACGTCCGGTATTTTGCGGAGGCAAAAAGAAATCTATTGGATTGTAATTTTATTATCCGATATCTTTATTATTAACGTCTAATTAATATTAACAAGCGATGATGCGGGTTTGCTACATCAAAGGAATGGGGGAGCAATCCTGAAAGGCAAGGAGACCGCCTCCTGCCGCACGAATCCCAGCGACCGATTAGGTCCCACAGAGTGGGCCTTCTCCGGGTCCCGTCAACCAAACAATGCCGGTTGGCGGGTCCCAGGGGAAGAGCCTTCTCTGTGGCGGCACCGGCTCTCTGGAACCAGCTCCCCCCAGAGATTAGAACTGCCCCTACTCTTCCTGCCTTCCGAAAACTCCTCAAAACCCACCTTTGTCGTCAGGCATGGGGAAACTAAACATCTCCCCTGGGCACGTCAATTTATGTATGGTATGCTTGTGTGTGTGTCTGTTATCATATGGGGTTTCTTTTCTTAAATCGTTAAATTTTAATTAATTGGATTGTTGTGACTGTTTTTACATGTTGTGAGCCGCCCCGAGTCTTCGGAGAGGGGCGGCATACAAGTCCAACAAATAAATAAATAAATAAATAAATAAATAAATAAATAAATAAGGAGGGTGGGGGCAATTCTAATCTCTGGGGGGAGTTGGTTCCAGAGGGCCGGGGCCGCCACAGAGAAGGTCCCGCCATCACATTGACCCTGCTATGCCTCATTCAGCATTGTTAATGATGGGAAAACTGCCCTCCGGTGGTCACGTCCGGTATTTTGCTGAGGCAAAAAGAAATCTATTGGATTTTAATTTTATCATCCGATATCTTTATTATTAACGCCTTATTAATATTAACAAGCGATGATGCGGGTTTGCTACATCAAAGGAATGGGGGAGCAATCCTGAAAGGCAATGAGGGTGGGGGCAATTCTAATCTCTGGGGGGAGTTGGTTCCAGAGGGCCGGGGCCGCCACAGAGAAGGTCCCGCCATCTCATTAACGCCGCTATGCCTGATTCAGCATTGTTAACGATGGGGAAACTGCCCTCCGGTGGTCGCGTCCGGTATTTTGCGGAGGCAAAAAGAAATTTATTGGATTGTAATTTTATTATCCGATATCTTTATTATTAACGCCTTATTAATATTAACAAGCGATGATGCGGGTTTGCTACATCAAAGGAATGGGGGAGCAATCCTGAAAGGCAAGGAGGGTGGGGGCAATTCTAATCTCTGGGGGGAGTTGGTTCCAGAGGGCCGGGGCCGCCACAGATAAGGTCCCGCCATCACATGAACCCCGCTATGCCTGATTCAGCATTGTTAATGATAGAAACCTGCCCTCCGGTGCTCACGTCCGGTATTTTGCGGAGGCAAAAAGAAACTTGTTGGATTTTAATTTTATTATCCGATATCTTTATTATTAACGCCTTATTAATATTAACAAGCGATGATGCGGGCTTGCTACATCAAAGGAATGGGGGAGCAATCCTGAAAGGCAAGGAGGGTGGGGGCAATTCTAATCTCTGGGGGGAGTTGGTTCCAGAGGGCCGGGGCCGCCACAGATAAGGTCCCGCCATCAAATGAACCCGGCTATGCCTGATTCAGCATTGTTAATGATAGAAACCTGCCCTCCGATGGTCACGTCTGGTATTTTGCGGAGGCAAAAAGAAATCTATTGGATTTTAATTTTGTTATCCGATATCTTTATTATTAACGCCTTATTAATATTAACAAGCGATGATGCGGGCTTGCTACATCAAAGGAATGGGGGAGCAATCCTGAAAGGCAAGGAGGGTGGGGGCAATTCTAATCTCTGGGGGGAGTTGGTTCCAGAGGGCTGGGGCCTCCACAAAGAAGGTCCCGCCATCACATTAACCCCGCTATGCCTGATTCAGCATTGTTAATGATGGGAAACCTGCCCTCCGGTGGTCACCTCCGGTATTTTGCGGAGGCAAAAAGAAATCTATTGGATTGTAATTTTATTATCCGATATCTTTATTATTAACGTCTAATTAATATTAACAAGCGATGATGCGGGTTTGCTACATCAAAGGAATGGGGGAGCAATCCTGAAAGGCAAGGAGGGTGGGGGCAATTCTAATCTCTGGGGGGAGTTGGTTCCAGAGGGCCGGGGCCGCCACAGAGAAGGTCCCGCCATCACATTGACCCTGCTATGCCTCATTCAGCATTGTTAATGATGGGAAAACTGCCCTCCGGTGGTCACGTCCGGTATTTTGCGGAGGCAAAAAGAAATCTATTGGATTTTAATTTTATCATCCGATATCTTTATTATTAACGCCTTATTAATATTAACAAGCGATGATGCGGGTTTGCTACATCAAAGGAATCGGGGAGCAATCCTGAAAGGCAAGAAGGGTGGGGGCAATTCTAATCTTTGGGGGGAGTTGGTTCCAGAGGGCCGGGGCCGCCACAGAGAAGGTCCCGCCGTCACATTAACCCGGCTATCTCTGATTCAGCATTGTTAATGATTGGAAACCTGCCCTCCGGTGCTCACGTCCGGTATTTTGCACAGGCAAAAAGAAATCTATTGGATTTTAATTTTATTATCCGATATCTTTATTATTAACGTCTTATTAATATTAACAAGCGATGATGCGGGTTTGCTACATCAAAGGAATGGGGGAGCAATCCTGAAAGAGAAGGAGGGTGGGGGCAATTCTAATCTCTGGGGGGAGTTGGTTCCAGAGGGCCGGGGCCGCCACAGAGAAGGTCCCGCCGTCACATTAACCCCGCTATGCCTGATTCAGCATTGTTAATGATAGAAACCTGCCCTCCGGTGGTCACGTCCGGTATTTTGCGTAGGCAAAAAGAAATCTATTGGATTGTAATTTTATTATCCGATATCTTTATTATTAACGCCTTATTAATATTAACAAGCGATGATGCGGGTTTGCTACATCAAAGGAATGGGGGAGCAATCCTGAAAGGCAAGGAGGGTGGGGGCAATTCTAATCTCTGGGGAGAGTTGGTTCCAGAGGGCCGGGGCCGCCACAGAGAAGGTCCCGCCATCTCATTAACGCCGCTATGCCTGATTCAGCATAGTTAACGATGGGGAAACTGCCCTCCGGTGGTCGCGTCCGGTACTGCGAAGGCAAAAAGAAATCTATTGGATTTTTATTTTATTATCCGATATCTTTATTATTAACGCCTTATTAATATTAACAAGCGATGATGCGGGTTTGCTACATCAAAGGAATGGGGGAGCAATCCTGAAAGGCAAGAAGGGTGGGGGCAATTCTAATCTCTGGGGGGAGTTGGTTCCAGAGGGCCGGGGCCGCCACAGAGAAGGTCCCGCCATCACATTAACCCCGCTATGGCTGATATAGCATTGTTAATGATTGATAGAAACCTGCCCTCCGGTGGTCACGTCCGGTATTTTGCGGAGGCAAAAAGAAACCTGTTGGATTTTAATTTTATTATCCGATATCTTTATTATTAACGCCTTATTAATATTAACAAGCGATGATGCGGGTTTACTACATCAAAGGAATGGGGGAGCAATCCTGAAAGGCAAGGAGGGTGGGGGCAATTCTAATCTCTGGGGGGGAGTTGGTTCCAGAGGACTGGGGCCGCCACAGAGAAGGTCCCGCCATCACATTAACCCCGCTATGCCTGATTCAGCATTGTTAATGATAGAAACCTGCCCTCCGGTGGTCACGTCCGGTATTTTGCGTATGCAAAAAGAAATCTATTGGATTTTAATTTTATTATCCGATATCTTTATTATTAACGCCTTATTAATATTAACAAGCGATGATGCGGGTTTGCTACATCAAAGGAATGGGGGAGCAATCCTGAAAGGCAAGGAGGGTGGGGGCAATTCTAATCTCTGGGGGGAGTTGGTTCCAGAGGGCCGGGGCCGCCACAGATAAGGTCCCGCCATCACATGGACCCCGCTATGCCTGATTCAGCATTGTTAATGATAGAAACCTGCCCTCCGGTGGTCACGTCCGGTATTTTGCGGAGGCAAAAAGAAATCTGTTGGATTTTAATTTTATTATCCTATATCTTTATTATTAACGTCTAATTAATATTAACAAGCGATGATGCGGGTTTGCTACATCAAAGGAATGGGGGAGCAATCCTGAAAGGCAAGGAGGGTGGGGGCAATTCTAATCTCTGGGGGGAGTTGGTTCCAGAGGGCCGCGGCCGCCACAGAGAAGGTCCCGCCATCACATTGACCCTGCTATGCCTCATTCAGCATTGTTAATGATGGGAAAACTGCCCTCCGGTGGTCACGTCCGGTATTTTGCGGAGGCAAAAAGAAATTATTGGATTTTAATTTTATCATCCGATATCTTTATTATTAACGCCTTATTAATATTAACAAGCAATGATGCGGGTTTGCTACATCAAAGGAATGGGGGAGCAATCCTGAAAGGCAAGGAGGGTGGGGGCAATTCTAATCTCTGGGGGGAGTTGGTTCCAGAGGGCCGGGGCCGCCACAGAGAAGGTCCCGCCATCTCATTAACGCCGCTATGCCTGATTCAGCATTGTTAACGATGGGGAAACTGCCCTCCGGTGGTCGCGTCCGGTACTGCGAAGGCAAAAAGAAATCTATTGGATTTTTATTTTATTATCCGATATCTTTATTATTAACGCCTTATTAATATTAACAAGCGATGATGCGGGTTTGCTACATCAAAGGAATGGGGGAGCAATCCTGAAAGGCAAGAAGGGTGGGGGCAATTCTAATCTCTGGGGGGAGTTGGTTCCAGAGGGCCGGGGCCGCCACAGAGAAGGTCCCGCCGTCACATTAACCCGGCTATCTCTGATTCAGCATTGTTAATGATGGGAAACCTGCCCTCCGGTGGTCACGTCCAGTATTTTGCAGAGGCAAAAAGAAATCTATTGGATTTTAATTTTATTATCCGATATCTTTATTATTAACGTCTTATTAATATTAACAAGCGATGATGCGGGTTTGCTACATCAAAGGAATGGGGGAGCAATCCTGAAAGAGAAGGAGGGTGGGGGCAATTCTAATCTCTGGGGGGAGTTGGTTCCAGAGGGCCGGGTCCGCCACAGAGAAGGTCCCGCCGTCACATTAACCCCGCTATGCCTGATTCAGCATTGTTAATGATAGAAACCTGCCCTCCGGTGGTCACGTCCGGTATTTTGCGTAGGCAAAAAGAAATCTATTGGATTGTAATTTTATTATCCGATATCTTTATTATTAACGCCTTATTAATATTAACAATCGATGATGCGGGTTTGCTACATCAAAGGAATGGGGGAGCAATCCTGAAAGGCAAGGAGGGTGGGGGCAATTCTACTCTCTGGGGAGAGTTGGTTCCAGACGGCCGGGGCCTCCACAGAGAAGGTCCCGCCATCACATTAACCCCGCTATGCCTGATTCAGCATTGTTAATGATGGGAAACCTGCCCTCCGGTGGTCACGTCCGGTATTTTGCGGAGGCAAAAAGAAATCTATTGGATTGTAATTTTATTATCCGATATCTTTATTATTAACGTCTAATTAATATTAACAAGCGATGATGCGGGTTTGCTACATCAAAGGAATGGGGGAGCAATCCTGAAAGGCAAGGAGACCGCCTCCTGCCGCACGAATCCCAGCGACCGATTAGGTCCCACAGAGTGGGCCTTCTCCGGGTCCCGTCAACCAAACAATGCCGGTTGGCGGGTCCCAGGGGAAGAGCCTTCTCTGTGGCGGCACCGGCTCTCTGGAACCAGCTCCCCCCAGAGATTAGAACTGCCCCTACTCTTCCTGCCTTCCGAAAACTCCTCAAAACCCACCTTTGTCGTCAGGCATGGGGAAACTAAACATCTCCCCTGGGCACGTCAATTTATGTATGGTATGCTTGTGTGTGTGTCTGTTATCATATGGGGTTTCTTTTCTTAAATCGTTAAATTTTAATTAATTGGATTGTTGTGACTGTTTTTACATGTTGTGAGCCGCCCCGAGTCTTCGGAGAGGGGCGGCATACAAGTCCAACAAATAAATAAATAAATAAATAAATAAATAAATAAATAAATAAGGAGGGTGGGGGCAATTCTAATCTCTGGGGGGAGTTGGTTCCAGAGGGCCGGGGCCGCCACAGAGAAGGTCCCGCCATCACATTGACCCTGCTATGCCTCATTCAGCATTGTTAATGATGGGAAAACTGCCCTCCGGTGGTCACGTCCGGTATTTTGCTGAGGCAAAAAGAAATCTATTGGATTTTAATTTTATCATCCGATATCTTTATTATTAACGCCTTATTAATATTAACAAGCGATGATGCGGGTTTGCTACATCAAAGGAATGGGGGAGCAATCCTGAAAGGCAATGAGGGTGGGGGCAATTCTAATCTCTGGGGGGAGTTGGTTCCAGAGGGCCGGGGCCGCCACAGAGAAGGTCCCGCCATCTCATTAACGCCGCTATGCCTGATTCAGCATTGTTAACGATGGGGAAACTGCCCTCCGGTGGTCGCGTCCGGTATTTTGCGGAGGCAAAAAGAAATTTATTGGATTGTAATTTTATTATCCGATATCTTTATTATTAACGCCTTATTAATATTAACAAGCGATGATGCGGGTTTGCTACATCAAAGGAATGGGGGAGCAATCCTGAAAGGCAAGGAGGGTGGGGGCAATTCTAATCTCTGGGGGGAGTTGGTTCCAGAGGGCCGGGGCCGCCACAGATAAGGTCCCGCCATCACATGAACCCCGCTATGCCTGATTCAGCATTGTTAATGATAGAAACCTGCCCTCCGGTGCTCACGTCCGGTATTTTGCGGAGGCAAAAAGAAACTTGTTGGATTTTAATTTTATTATCCGATATCTTTATTATTAACGCCTTATTAATATTAACAAGCGATGATGCGGGCTTGCTACATCAAAGGAATGGGGGAGCAATCCTGAAAGGCAAGGAGGGTGGGGGCAATTCTAATCTCTGGGGGGAGTTGGTTCCAGAGGGCCGGGGCCGCCACAGATAAGGTCCCGCCATCAAATGAACCCGGCTATGCCTGATTCAGCATTGTTAATGATAGAAACCTGCCCTCCGATGGTCACGTCTGGTATTTTGCGGAGGCAAAAAGAAATCTATTGGATTTTAATTTTGTTATCCGATATCTTTATTATTAACGCCTTATTAATATTAACAAGCGATGATGCGGGCTTGCTACATCAAAGGAATGGGGGAGCAATCCTGAAAGGCAAGGAGGGTGGGGGCAATTCTAATCTCTGGGGGGAGTTGGTTCCAGAGGGCTGGGGCCTCCACAAAGAAGGTCCCGCCATCACATTAACCCCGCTATGCCTGATTCAGCATTGTTAATGATGGGAAACCTGCCCTCCGGTGGTCACCTCCGGTATTTTGCGGAGGCAAAAAGAAATCTATTGGATTGTAATTTTATTATCCGATATCTTTATTATTAACGTCTAATTAATATTAACAAGCGATGATGCGGGTTTGCTACATCAAAGGAATGGGGGAGCAATCCTGAAAGGCAAGGAGGGTGGGGGCAATTCTAATCTCTGGGGGGAGTTGGTTCCAGAGGGCCGGGGCCGCCACAGAGAAGGTCCCGCCATCACATTGACCCTGCTATGCCTCATTCAGCATTGTTAATGATGGGAAAACTGCCCTCCGGTGGTCACGTCCGGTATTTTGCGGAGGCAAAAAGAAATCTATTGGATTTTAATTTTATCATCCGATATCTTTATTATTAACGCCTTATTAATATTAACAAGCGATGATGCGGGTTTGCTACATCAAAGGAATCGGGGAGCAATCCTGAAAGGCAAGAAGGGTGGGGGCAATTCTAATCTTTGGGGGGAGTTGGTTCCAGAGGGCCGGGGCCGCCACAGAGAAGGTCCCGCCGTCACATTAACCCGGCTATCTCTGATTCAGCATTGTTAATGATTGGAAACCTGCCCTCCGGTGCTCACGTCCGGTATTTTGCACAGGCAAAAAGAAATCTATTGGATTTTAATTTTATTATCCGATATCTTTATTATTAACGTCTTATTAATATTAACAAGCGATGATGCGGGTTTGCTACATCAAAGGAATGGGGGAGCAATCCTGAAAGAGAAGGAGGGTGGGGGCAATTCTAATCTCTGGGGGGAGTTGGTTCCAGAGGGCCGGGGCCGCCACAGAGAAGGTCCCGCCGTCACATTAACCCCGCTATGCCTGATTCAGCATTGTTAATGATAGAAACCTGCCCTCCGGTGGTCACGTCCGGTATTTTGCGTAGGCAAAAAGAAATCTATTGGATTGTAATTTTATTATCCGATATCTTTATTATTAACGCCTTATTAATATTAACAAGCGATGATGCGGGTTTGCTACATCAAAGGAATGGGGGAGCAATCCTGAAAGGCAAGGAGGGTGGGGGCAATTCTAATCTCTGGGGAGAGTTGGTTCCAGAGGGCCGGGGCCGCCACAGAGAAGGTCCCGCCATCTCATTAACGCCGCTATGCCTGATTCAGCATAGTTAACGATGGGGAAACTGCCCTCCGGTGGTCGCGTCCGGTACTGCGAAGGCAAAAAGAAATCTATTGGATTTTTATTTTATTATCCGATATCTTTATTATTAACGCCTTATTAATATTAACAAGCGATGATGCGGGTTTGCTACATCAAAGGAATGGGGGAGCAATCCTGAAAGGCAAGAAGGGTGGGGGCAATTCTAATCTCTGGGGGGAGTTGGTTCCAGAGGGCCGGGGCCGCCACAGAGAAGGTCCCGCCATCACATTAACCCCGCTATGGCTGATATAGCATTGTTAATGATTGATAGAAACCTGCCCTCCGGTGGTCACGTCCGGTATTTTGCGGAGGCAAAAAGAAACCTGTTGGATTTTAATTTTATTATCCGATATCTTTATTATTAACGCCTTATTAATATTAACAAGCGATGATGCGGGTTTACTACATCAAAGGAATGGGGGAGCAATCCTGAAAGGCAAGGAGGGTGGGGGCAATTCTAATCTCTGGGGGGGAGTTGGTTCCAGAGGACTGGGGCCGCCACAGAGAAGGTCCCGCCATCACATTAACCCCGCTATGCCTGATTCAGCATTGTTAATGATAGAAACCTGCCCTCCGGTGGTCACGTCCGGTATTTTGCGTATGCAAAAAGAAATCTATTGGATTTTAATTTTATTATCCGATATCTTTATTATTAACGCCTTATTAATATTAACAAGCGATGATGCGGGTTTGCTACATCAAAGGAATGGGGGAGCAATCCTGAAAGGCAAGGAGGGTGGGGGCAATTCTAATCTCTGGGGGGAGTTGGTTCCAGAGGGCCGGGGCCGCCACAGATAAGGTCCCGCCATCACATGGACCCCGCTATGCCTGATTCAGCATTGTTAATGATAGAAACCTGCCCTCCGGTGGTCACGTCCGGTATTTTGCGGAGGCAAAAAGAAATCTGTTGGATTTTAATTTTATTATCCTATATCTTTATTATTAACGTCTAATTAATATTAACAAGCGATGATGCGGGTTTGCTACATCAAAGGAATGGGGGAGCAATCCTGAAAGGCAAGGAGGGTGGGGGCAATTCTAATCTCTGGGGGGAGTTGGTTCCAGAGGGCCGCGGCCGCCACAGAGAAGGTCCCGCCATCACATTGACCCTGCTATGCCTCATTCAGCATTGTTAATGATGGGAAAACTGCCCTCCGGTGGTCACGTCCGGTATTTTGCGGAGGCAAAAAGAAATTATTGGATTTTAATTTTATCATCCGATATCTTTATTATTAACGCCTTATTAATATTAACAAGCAATGATGCGGGTTTGCTACATCAAAGGAATGGGGGAGCAATCCTGAAAGGCAAGGAGGGTGGGGGCAATTCTAATCTCTGGGGGGAGTTGGTTCCAGAGGGCCGGGGCCGCCACAGAGAAGGTCCCGCCATCTCATTAACGCCGCTATGCCTGATTCAGCATTGTTAACGATGGGGAAACTGCCCTCCGGTGGTCGCGTCCGGTACTGCGAAGGCAAAAAGAAATCTATTGGATTTTTATTTTATTATCCGATATCTTTATTATTAACGCCTTATTAATATTAACAAGCGATGATGCGGGTTTGCTACATCAAAGGAATGGGGGAGCAATCCTGAAAGGCAAGAAGGGTGGGGGCAATTCTAATCTCTGGGGGGAGTTGGTTCCAGAGGGCCGGGGCCGCCACAGAGAAGGTCCCGCCGTCACATTAACCCGGCTATCTCTGATTCAGCATTGTTAATGATGGGAAACCTGCCCTCCGGTGGTCACGTCCAGTATTTTGCAGAGGCAAAAAGAAATCTATTGGATTTTAATTTTATTATCCGATATCTTTATTATTAACGTCTTATTAATATTAACAAGCGATGATGCGGGTTTGCTACATCAAAGGAATGGGGGAGCAATCCTGAAAGAGAAGGAGGGTGGGGGCAATTCTAATCTCTGGGGGGAGTTGGTTCCAGAGGGCCGGGTCCGCCACAGAGAAGGTCCCGCCGTCACATTAACCCCGCTATGCCTGATTCAGCATTGTTAATGATAGAAACCTGCCCTCCGGTGGTCACGTCCGGTATTTTGCGTAGGCAAAAAGAAATCTATTGGATTGTAATTTTATTATCCGATATCTTTATTATTAACGCCTTATTAATATTAACAATCGATGATGCGGGTTTGCTACATCAAAGGAATGGGGGAGCAATCCTGAAAGGCAAGGAGGGTGGGGGCAATTCTACTCTCTGGGGAGAGTTGGTTCCAGACGGCCGGGGCCTCCACAGAGAAGGTCCCGCCATCACATTAACCCCGCTATGCCTGATTCAGCATTGTTAATGATGGGAAACCTGCCCTCCGGTGGTCACGTCCGGTATTTTGCGGAGGCAAAAAGAAATCTATTGGATTGTAATTTTATTATCCGATATCTTTATTATTAACGTCTAATTAATATTAACAAGCGATGATGCGGGTTTGCTACATCAAAGGAATGGGGGAGCAATCCTGAAAGGCAAGGAGACCGCCTCCTGCCGCACGAATCCCAGCGACCGATTAGGTCCCACAGAGTGGGCCTTCTCCGGGTCCCGTCAACCAAACAATGCCGGTTGGCGGGTCCCAGGGGAAGAGCCTTCTCTGTGGCGGCACCGGCTCTCTGGAACCAGCTCCCCCCAGAGATTAGAACTGCCCCTACTCTTCCTGCCTTCCGAAAACTCCTCAAAACCCACCTTTGTCGTCAGGCATGGGGAAACTAAACATCTCCCCTGGGCACGTCAATTTATGTATGGTATGCTTGTGTGTGTGTCTGTTATCATATGGGGTTTCTTTTCTTAAATCGTTAAATTTTAATTAATTGGATTGTTGTGACTGTTTTTACATGTTGTGAGCCGCCCCGAGTCTTCGGAGAGGGGCGGCATACAAGTCCAACAAATAAATAAATAAATAAATAAATAAATAAATAAGGAGGGTGGGGGCAATTCTAATCTCTGGGGGGAGTTGGTTCCAGAGGGCCGGGGCCGCCACAGAGAAGGTCCCGCCGTCACATTAACCCCGCTATGCCTGATTCAGCATTGTTAATGATAGAAACCTGCCCTCCGGTGGTCACGTCCGGTATTTTGCGTAGGCAAAAAGAAATCTATTGGATTGTAATTTTATTATCCGATATCTTTATTATTAACGCCTTATTAATATTAACAAGCGATGATGCGGGTTTGCTACATCAAAGGAATGGGGGAGCAATCCTGAAAGGCAAGGAGGGTGGGGGCAATTCTAATCTCTGGGGAGAGTTGGTTCCAGACGGCCGGGGCCTCCACAGAGAAGGTCCCGCCATCACATTAACCCCGCTATGCCTGATTCAGCATTGTTAATGATGGGAAACCTGCCCTCCGGTGGTCACATCCGGTATTTTGCGGAGGCAAAAAGAAATTTATTGGATTGTAATTTTATTATCCGATATCTTTATTATTAACGCCTTATTAATATTAACAAGCGATGATGCGGGTTTCCTACATCAAAGGAATGGGGGAGCAATCCTGAAAGGCAAGGAGGGTGGGGGCATTTCTAATCTCTGGGGAGAGTTGGTTCCAAACGGCCGGGGCCTCCACAGAGAAGGTCCCGCCATCACATTAACCCCGCTATGCCTGATTCAGCATTGTTAATGATGGGAAACCTGCCCTCCGGTGGTCACGTCCGGTATTTTGCGGAGGCAAAAAGAAATTTATTGGATTGTAATTTTATTATCCGATATCTTTATTATTAACGCCTTATTAATATTAACAAGCGATGATGCGCGTTTGCTACATCAAAGGAATGGGGGAGCAATCCTGAAAGGCAAGGAGGGTGGGGGCAATTCTAATCTCTGGGGGGAGTTGGTTCCAGAGGGCCGGGGCCGCCACAGATAAGGTCCCGCCATCACATGAACCCCGCTATGCCTGATTCAGCATTGTTAATGATAGAAACCTGCCCTCCGGTGCTCACGTCCGGTATTTTGCGGAGGCAAAAAGAAACTTGTTGGATTTTAATTTTATTATCCGATATCTTTATTATTAACGCCTTATTAATATTAACAAGCGATGATGCGGGTTTGCTACATCAAAGGAATGGGGGAGCAATCCTGAAAGGCAAGGAGGGTGGGGGCAATTCTAATCTCTGGGGGGAGTTGGTTCCAGAGGGCCGGGGCCGCCACAGATAAGGTCCCGCCATCAAATGAACCCGGCTATGCCTGATTCAGCATTGTTAATGATAGAAACCTGCCCTCCGGTGGTCACCTCCGGTATTTTGCGGAGGCAAAAAGAAATCTATTGGATTGTAATTTTATTATCCGATATCTTTATTATTAACGTCTAATTAATATTAACAAGCGATGATGCGGGTTTGCTACATCAAAGGAATGGGGGAGCAATCCTGAAAGGCAAGGAGGGTGGGGACAATTCTAATCTCTGAGGGGAGTTGGTTCCAGAGGGCCGGGGCCGCCACAGAGAAGGTCCCGCCATCACATTGACCCTGCTATGCCTCATTCAGCATTGTTAATGATGGGAAAACTGCCCTCCGGTGGTCACGTCCGGTATTTTGCGGAGGCAAAAAGAAATCTATTGGATTTTAATTTTATCATCCGATATCTTTATTATTAACGCCTTATTAATATTAACAAGCGATGATGCGGGTTTGCTACATCAAAGGAATCGGGGAGCAATCCTGAAAGGCAAGAAGGGTGGGGGCAATTCTAATCTTTGGGGGGAGTTGGTTCCAGAGGGCCGGGGCCGCCACAGAGAAGGTCCCGCCGTCACATTAACCCGGCTATCTCTGATTCAGCATTGTTAATGATTGGAAACCTGCCCTCCGGTGGTCACGTCCGGTATTTTGCACAGGCAAAAAGAAATCTATTGGATTTTAATTTTATTATCCGATATCTTTATTATTAACGTCTTATTAATATTAACAAGCGATGATGCGGGTTTGCTACATCAAAGGAATGGGGGAGCAATCCTGAAAGAGAAGGAGGGTGGGGGCAATTCTAATCTCTGGGGGGAGTTGGTTCCAGAGGGCCGGGGCCGCCACAGAGAAGGTCCCGCCGTCACATTAACCCCGCTATGCCTGATTCAGCATTGTTAATGATAGAAACCTGCCCTCCGGTGGTCACGTCCGGTATTTTGCGTAGGCAAAAAGAAATCTATTGGATTGTAATTTTATTATCCGATATCTTTATTATTAACGCCTTATTAATATTAACAAGCGATGATGCGGGTTTGCTACATCAAAGGAATGGGGGAGCAATCCTGAAAGGCAAGGAGGGTGGGGGCAATTCTAATCTCTGGGGAGAGTTGGTTCCAGAGGGCCGGGGCCGCCACAGAGAAGGTCCCGCCATCTCATTAACGCCGCTATGCCTGATTCAGCATTGTTAACGATGGGGAAACTGCCCTCCGGTGGTCGCGTCCGGTACTGCGAAGGCAAAAAGAAATCTATTGGATTTTTATTTTATTATCCGATATCTTTATTATTAACGCCTTATTAATATTAACAAGCGATGATGCGGGTTTGCTACATCAAAGGAATGGGGGAGCAATCCTGAAAGGCAAGAAGGGTGGGGGCAATTCTAATCTCTGAGGGGAGTTGGTTCCAGAGGGCCGGGGCCGCCACAGAGAAGGTCCCGCCGTCACATTAACCCCGCTATGCCTGATTCAGCATTGTTAATGATAGAAACCTGCCCTCCGGTGGTCACGTCCGGTATTTTGCGTAGGCAAAAAGAAATCTATTGGATTGTAATTTTATTATCCGATATCTTTATTATTAACGCCTTATTAATATTAACAAGCGATGATGCGGGTTTCCTACATCAAAGGAATGGGGGAGCAATCCTGAAAGGCAAGGAGGGTGGGGGCAATTCTAATCTCTGGGGGGAGTTGGTTCCAGAGGGCCGGGGCTGCCACAGAGAAGGTCCCACCATCACATTAACCCCACTATGCCTGATTCAGCATTGTTAATGATGGGAAACCTGCCCTCCGGTGGTCACGTCCGGTATTTTGCGGAGGCAAAAAGAAATCTATTGGATTTTAATTTTATTATCCGATATCTTTATTACTAACGCCTTATTAATATTAACAAGCGATGATGCGGGTTTGCTACATCAAAGGAATGGGGGAGCAATCCTGAAAGGCAAGGAGGGTGGGGGCAATTCTAATCTCTGGGGGGAGTTGGTTCCAGAGGGCCCGGGCCGCCACAGAGAAGGTCCCGCCATCACATTAACCCCGCTATGCCTGATTCAGCATTGTTAAAGATAGAAACCTGCCCTCCGGTGGTCACGTCCGGTATTTTGCGAAGGCAAAAAGAAATCTATTGGATTTTAATTTTATTATCCGATATCTTTATTATTAACGCCTTATTAATATTAACAAGCGATGATGCGGGTTTGCTACATCAAAGGAATGGGGGAGCAATCCTGAAAGGCAAGGAGGGTGGGGGCAATTCTAATCTCTGGGGGGAGTTGGTTCCAGAGGGCCGGGGCCGCCACAGACAAGGTCCCGCCATCAAATTAACCCCGCTATGCCTGATTCAGCATTGTTAATGATAGAAACCTGCCCTCCGGTGGTCAAGCCTGGTATTTTGCGGAGGCAAAAAGAAATCTATTGGATTTTAATTTTATTATCCGATATCTTTATTATTAACGCCTTATTAATATTAACAAGGATGATGCGGGTTTGCTACATCAAAGGAATGGGGGGGCAATCCTGAAAGGCAAGGAGGGTGGGGGCAATTCTAATCTCTGGGGGGAGTTGGTTCCAGAGGGCCGGGGCCGCCACAGAGAAGGTCCCGCCATCACATTAACCCCGCTATGCCTGATTCAGCATTGTTAATGATAGAAACCTGCCCTCCGGTAGTCACGTCCGGTATTTTGCAGAGGCAAAAAGAAATCTATTGGATTTTAATTTTATCATCCGATATCTTTATTATTAACACCCTATTAATATTAACAAGCGATGATGCGGGTTTGCTACATCAAAGCAATGGGGGAGCAATCCTGAAAGGCAAGGAGGGTGGGGGCAATTCTAATCTCTAGGGGGAGTTGGTTCCAGAGGGCCTGGGCCGCCACAGAGAAGGTCCCGCCATCACATTAACCCCGCTATGGCTGATATAGCATTGTTAATGATTGATAGAAACCTGCCCTCCGGTGGTCACGTCCGGTATTTTGCGGAGGCAAAAAGAAACCTGTTGGATTTTAATTTTATTATCCGATATCTTTATTATTAACGCCTTATTAATATTAACAAGCGATGATGCGGGTTTACTACATCAAAGGAATGGGGGAGCAATCCTGAAAGGCAAGGAGGGTGGGGGCAATTCTAATCTCTGGGGGGGAGTTGGTTCCAGAGGACTGGGGCCGCCACAGAGAAGGTCCCGCCATCACATTAACCCCGCTATGCCTGATTCAGCATTGTTAATGATAGAAACCTGCCCTCCGGTGGTCACGTCCGGTATTTTGCGTATGCAAAAAGAAATCTATTGGATTTTAATTTTATTATCCGATATCTTTATTATTAACGCCTTATTAATATTAACAAGCGATGATGCGGGTTTGCTACATCAAAGGAATGGGGGAGCAATCCTGAAAGGCAAGGAGGGTGGGGGCAATTCTAATCTCTGGGGGGAGTTGGTTCCAGAGGGCCGGGGCCTCCATAAAGAAGGTCCCGCCATCATATTAACCCCGCTATGCCTGATTCAGCATTGTTAATGATGGGAAACCTGCCCTCCGGTGGTCACGTCCGGTATTTTGCGGAGGCAAAAAGAAATCTATTGGATTGTAATTTTATTATCCGATATCTTTATTATTAACGCCTAATTAATATTAACAAGCGATGATGCGGGTTTGCTACATCAAAGGAATGGGGGAGCAATCCTGAAAAGCAAGGAGGGTGGGGGCAATTCTAATCTCTGGGGGGAGTTGGTTCCAGAGGGCCGGGCCCTCCACAGAGAAGGTCCTGCCATCACATTAACCCCGCTATGCCTGATTCAGCATTGTTAATGATGGGAAACCTGCCCTCCGGTGGTCACGTCCGGTATTTTGCGGAGGCAAAAAGAAATCTATTGGATTTTAATTTTATTATCCGATATCTTTATTATTAACACCTTATTAATATTAACAAGGATGATGCGGGTTTGCTACATCAAAGAAATGGGGGGGCAATCCTGAAAGGCAAGGAGGGTGGGGGCAATTCTAATCTCTGGGGGGAGTTGGTTCCAGAGGGCCGGGGCCGCCACAGAGAAGGTCCCGCCATCACATTAACCCCGCTATGCCTGATTCAGCATTGTTAATGATAGAAACCTGCCCTCCGGTAGTCACGTCCGGTATTTTGCAGAGGCAAAAAGAAATCTATTGGATTTTAATTTTATCATCCGATATCTTTATTATTAACACCCTATTAATATTAACAAGCGATGATGCGGGTTTGCTACATCAAAGCAATGGGGGAGCAATCCTGAAAGGCAAGGAGGGTGGGGGCAATTCTAATCTCTAGGGGGAGTTGGTTCTAGAGGGCCGGGGCCTCCATAAAGAAGGTCCCGCCATCATATTAACCCCGCTATGCCTGATTCAGCATTGTTAATGATGGGAAACCTGCCCTCCGGTGGTCACGTCCGGTATTTTGCGGAGGCAAAAAGAAATCTATTGGATTGTAATTTTATTATCCGATATCTTTATTATTAACGCCTAATTAATATTAACAAGCGATGATGCGGGTTTGCTACATCAAAGGAATGGGGGAGCAATCCTGAAAAGCAAGGAGGGTGGGGGCAATTCTAATCTCTGGGGGGAGTTGGTTCCAGAGGGCCGGGCCCTCCACAGAGAAGGTCCTGCCATCACATTAACCCCGCTATGCCTGATTCAGCATTGTTAATGATGGGAAACCTGCCCTCCGGTGGTCACGTCCGGTATTTTGCGGAGGCAAAAAGAAATCTATTGGATTTTAATTTTATTATCCGATATCTTTATTATTAACGCCTTATTAATATTAACAAGGATGATGCGGGTTTGCTACATCAAAGAAATGGGGGGGCAATCCTGAAAGGCAAGGAGGGTGGGGGCAATTCTAATCTCTGGGGGGAGTTGGTTCCAGAGGGCCGGGGCCGCCACAGAGAAGGTCCCGCCATCACATTAACCCCGCTATGCCTGATTCAGCATTGTTAATGATAGAAACCTGCCCTCCGGTAGTCACGTCCGGTATTTTGCAGAGGCAAAAAGAAATCTATTGGATTTTAATTTTATCATCCGATATCTTTATTATTAACACCCTATTAATATTAACAAGCGATGATGCGGGTTTGCTACATCAAAGCAATGGGGGAGCAATCCTGAAAGGCAAGGAGGGTGGGGGCAATTCTAATCTCTAGGGGGAGTTGGTTCCAGAGGGCCTGGGCCGCCACAGAGAAGGTCCCGCCATCACATTAACCCCGCTATGGCTGATATAGCATTGTTAATGATTGATAGAAACCTGCCCTCCGGTGGTCACGTCCGGTATTTTGCGGAGGCAAAAAGAAACCTGTTGGATTTTAATTTTATTATCCGATATCTTTATTATTAACGCCTTATTAATATTAACAAGCGATGATGCGGGTTTACTACATCAAAGGAATGGGGGAGCAATCCTGAAAGGCAAGGAGGGTGGGGGCAATTCTAATCTCTGGGGGGGAGTTGGTTCCAGAGGACTGGGGCCGCCACAGAGAAGGTCCCGCCATCACATTAACCCCGCTATGCCTGATTCAGCATTGTTAATGATAGAAACCTGCCCTCCGGTGGTCACGTCCGGTATTTTGCGTATGCAAAAAGAAATGTATTGGATTTTAATTTTATTATCCGATATCTTTATTATTAACGCCTTATTAATATTAACAAGCGATGATGCGGGTTTGCTACATCAAAGGAATGGGGGAGCAATCCTGAAAGGCAAGGAGGGTGGGGGCAATTCTAATCTCTGGGGGGAGTTGGTTCCAGAGGGCCGGGGCCTCCATAAAGAAGGTCCCGCCATCATATTAACCCCGCTATGCCTGATTCAGCATTGTTAATGATGGGAAACCTGCCCTCCGGTGGTCACGTCCGGTATTTTGCGGAGGCAAAATGAAATCTATTGGATTGTAATTTTATTATCCGATATCTTTATTATTAACGCCTAATTAATATTAACAAGCGATGATGCGGGTTTGCTACATCAAAGGAATGGGGGAGCAATCCTGAAAAGCAAGGAGGGTGGGGGCAATTCTAATCTCTGGGGGGAGTTGGTTCCAGAGGGCCGGGCCCTCCACAGAGAAGGTCCCGCCATCACATTAACCCCGCTATGCCTGATTCAGCATTGTTAATGATGGGAAACCTGCCCTCCGGTGGTCACGTCCGGTATTCTGCGGAGGCAAAAAGAAATCTATTGGATTTTAATTTTATTATCCGATATCTTTATTATTAACGCCTTATTAATATTAACAAGCGATGATGCGGGTTTGCTACATCAAAGGAATGGGGGAGCAATCCTGAAAGGCAAGGAGGGTGGGGGCAATTGTAATCTCTGGGGGGAGTTGGTTCCAGAGGGCCGGGGCCGCCACAGAGAAGGTCCCGCCATCACATTGACCCTGCTATGCCTCATTCAGCATTGTTAATGATGGGAAAACTGCCCTCCGGTGGTCACGTCCGGTATTTTGCGGAGGCAAAAAGAAATGTATTGGATTTTAATTTTATCATCCGATATCTTTATTATTAACGCCTTATTAATATTAACAAGCGATGATGCGGGTTTGCTACATCAAAGGAATGGGGGAGCAATCCTGAAAGGCAAGGAGGGTGGGGGCAATTCTAATCTCTGGGGGGAGTTGGTTCCAGAGGGCCGGGGCCGCCACAGAGAAGGTCCCGCCATCACATGAACGCCGCTATGCCTGATTCAGCATTGTTAACGATGGGGAAACTGCCCTCCGGTGGTCGCGTCCGGTACTGCGAAGGCAAAAAGAAATCTATTGGATTTTTATTTTATTATCCGATATCTTTATTATTAACGTCTAATTAATATTAACAAGCGATGATGCGGGTTTGCTACATCAAAGGAATGGGGGAGCAATCCTGAAAGGCAAGGAGGGTGGGGGCAATTCTAATCTCTGGGGGGAGTTGGTTCCAGAGGGCCGGGGCCGCCACAGAGAAGGTCCCGCCATCACATTGACCCTGCTATGCCTCATTCAGCATTGTTAATGATGGGAAAACTGTCCTCCGGTGGTCACGTCCGGTATTTTGCGGAGGCAAAAAGAAATCTATTGGATTTTAATTTTATCATCCGATATCTTTATTATTAACGCCTTATTAATATTAACAAGCGATGATGCGGGTTTGCTACATCAAAGGAATCGGGGAGCAATCCTGAAAGGCAAGAAGGGTGGGGGCAATTCTAATCTTTGGGGGGAGTTGGTTCCAGAGGGCCGGGGCCGCCACAGAGAAGGTCCCGCCGTCACATTAACCCGGCTATCTCTGATTCAGCATTGTTAATGATTGGAAACCTGCCCTCCGGTGCTCACGTCCGGTATTTTGCACAGGCAAAAAGAAATCTATTGGATTTTAATTTTATTATCCGATATCTTTATTATTAACGTCTTATTAATATTAACAAGCGATGATGCGGGTTTGCTACATCAAAGGAATGGGGGAGCAATCCTGAAAGAGAAGGAGGGTGGGGGCAATTCTAATCTCTGGGGGGAGTTGGTTCCAGAGGGCCGGGGCCGCCACAGAGAAGGTCCCGCCGTCACATTAACCCCGCTATGCCTGATTCAGCATTGTTAATGATAGAAACCTGCCCTCCGGTGGTCACGTCCGGTATTTTGCGTAGGCAAAAAGAAATCTATTGGATTGTAATTTTATTATCCGATATCTTTATTATTAACGCCTTATTAATATTAACAAGCGATGATGCGGGTTTGCTACATCAAAGGAATGGGGGAGCAATCCTGAAAGGCAAGGAGGGTGGGGGCAATTCTAATCTCTGGGGAGAGTTGGTTCCAGAGGGCCGGGGCCGCCACAGAGAAGGTCCCGCCATCTCATTAACGCCGCTATGCCTGATTCAGCATTGTTAACGATGGGGAAACTGCGCTCCGGTGGTCGCGTCCGGTACTGCGAAGGCAAAAAGAAATCTATTGGATTTTTATTTTATTATCCGATATCTTTATTATTAACGCCTTATTAATATTAACAAGCGATGATGCGGGTTTGCTACATCAAAGGAATGGGGGAGCAATCCTGAAAGGCAAGAAGGGTGGGGGCAATTCTAATCTCTGGGGGGAGTTGGTTCCAGAGGGCCGGGGCCGCCACAGAGAAGGTCCCGCCGTCACATTAACCCGGCTATCTCTGATTCAGCATTGTTAATGATGGGAAACCTGCCCTCCGGTGGTCACGTCCGGTATTTTGCAGAGGCAAAAAGAAATCTATTGGATTTTAATTTTATTATCCGATATCTTTATTATTAACGTCTTATTAATATTAACAAGCGATGATGCGGGTTTGCTACATCAAAGGAATGGGGGAGCAATCCTGAAAGAGAAGGAGGGTGGGGGCAATTCTAATCTCTGGGGGGAGTTGGTTCCAGAGGGCCGGGGCCGCCACAGAGAAGGTCCCGCCGTCACATTAACCCCGCTATGCCTGATTCAGCATTGTTAATGATAGAAACCTGCCCTCCGGTGGTCACGTCCGGTATTTTGCGTAGGCAAAAAGAAATCTATTGGATTGTAATTTTATTATCCGATATCTTTATTATTAACGCCTTATTAATATTAACAAGCGATGATGCGGGTTTCCTACATCAAAGGAATGGGGGAGCAATCCTGAAAGGCAAGGAGGGTGGGGGCAATTCTAATCTCTGGGGGGAGTTGGTTCCAGAGGGCCGGGGCTGCCACAGAGAAGGTCCCGCCATCACATTAACCCCACTATGCCTGATTCAGCATTGTTAATGATGGGAAACCTGCCCTCCGGTGGTCACGTCCGGTATTTTGCGGAGGCAAAAAGAAATCTATTGGATTTTAATTTTATTATCCGATATCTTTATTACTAACGCCTTATTAATATTAACAAGCGATGATGCGGGTTTGCTACATCAAAGGAATGGGGGAGCAATCCTGAAAGGCAAGGAGGGTGGGGGCAATTCTAATCTCTGGGGGGAGTTGGTTCCAGAGGGCCCGGGCCGCCACAGAGAAGGTCCCGCCATCACATTAACCCCGCTATGCCTGATTCAGCATTGTTAAAGATAGAAACCTGCCCTCCGGTGGTCAAGTCCGGTATTTTGCGAAGGCAAAAAGAAATCTATTGGATTTTAATTTTATTATCCGATATCTTTATTATTAACGCCTTATTAATATTAACAAGCGATGATGCGGGTTTGCTACATCAAAGGAATGGGGGAGCAATCCTGAAAGGCAAGGAGGGTGGGGGCAATTCTAATCTCTGGGGGGAGTTGGTTCCAGAGGGCCGGGGCCGCCACAGACAAGGTCCCGCCATCACATTAACCCCGCTATGCCTGATTCAGCATTGTTAATGATAGAAACCTGCCCTCCGGTGGTCATGCCTGGTATTTTGCGGAGGCAAAAAGAAATCTATTGGATTTTAATTTTATTATCCGATATCTTTATTATTAACGCCTTATTAATATTAACAAGGATGATGCGGGTTTGCTACATCAAAGGAATGGGGGGGCAATCCTGAAAGGCAAGGAGGGTGGGGGCAATTCTAATCTCTGGGGGGAGTTGGTTCCAGAGGGCCGGGGCCGCCACACAGAAGGTCCCGCCATCACATTAACCCCGCTATGCCTGATTCAGCATTGTTAATGATAGAAACCTGCCCTCCGGTAGTCACGTCCGGTATTTTGCAGAGGCAAAAAGAAATCTATTGGATTTTAATTTTATCATCCGATATCTTTATTATTAACACCCTATTAATATTAACAAGCGATGATGCGGGTTTGCTACATCAAAGCAATGGGGGAGCAATCCTGAAAGGCAAGGAGGGTGGGGGCAATTCTAATCTCTAGGGGGAGTTGGTTCCAGAGGGCCTGGGCCGCCACAGAGAAGGTCCCGCCATCACATTAACCCCGCTATGGCTGATATAGCATTGTTAATGATTGATAGAAACCTGCCCTCCGGTGGTCACGTCCGGTATTTTGCGGAGGCAAAAAGAAACCGGTTGGATTTTAATTTTATTATCCGATATCTTTATTATTAACGCCTTATTAATATTAACAAGCGATGATGCGGGTTTACTACATCAAAGGAATGGGGGAGCAATCCTGAAAGGCAAGGAGGGTGGGGGCAATTCTAATCTCTGGGGGGGAGTTGGTTCCAGAGGACTGGGGCCGCCACAGAGAAGGTCCCGCCATCACATTAACCCCGCTATGCCTGATTCAGCATTGTTAATGATAGAAACCTGCCCTCCGGTGGTCACGTCCGGTATTTTGCGTATGCAAAAAGAAATCTATTGGATTTTAATTTTATTATCCGATATCTTTATTATTAACGCCTTATTAATATTAACAAGCGATGATGCGGGTTTGCTACATCAAAGGAATGGGGGAGCAATCCTGAAAGGCAAGGAGGGTGGGGGCAATTCTAATCTCTGGGGGGAGTTGGTTCCAGAGGGCCGGGGCCTCCATAAAGAAGGTCCCGCCATCATATTAACCCCGCTATGCCTGATTCAGCATTGTTAATGATAGAAACCTGCCCTCCGTTGGTCACGTCCGGTATTTTGCGTATGCAAAAAGAAATCTATTGGATTTTAATTTTATTATCCGATATCTTTATTATTAACGCCTTATTAATATTAACAAGCGATGATGCGGGTTTGCTACATCAAAGGAATGGGGGAGCAATCCTGAAAGGCAAGGAGGGTGGGGGCAATTCTAATCTCTGGGGGGAGTTGGTTCCAGAGGGCCGGGACCTCCATAAAGAAGGTCCCGCCATCATATTAACCCCGCTATGCCTGATTCAGCATTGTTAATGATGGGAAACCTGCCCTCCGGTGGTCACGTCCGGTATTTTGCGGAGGCAAAATGAAATCTATTGGATTGTAATTTTATTATCCGATATCTTTATTATTAACGCCTAATTAATATTAACAAGCGATGATGCGGGTTTGCTACATCAAAGGAATGGGGGAGCAATCCTGAAAAGCAAGGAGGGTGGGGGCAATTCTAATCTCTGGGGGGAGTTGGTTCCAGAGGGCCGGGCCCTCCACAGAGAAGGTCCCGCCATCACATTAACCCCGCTATGCCTGATTCAGCATTGTTAATGATGGGAAACCTGCCCTCCGGTGGTCACGTCCGGTATTCTGCGGAGGCAAAAAGAAATCTATTGGATTTTAATTTTATTATCCGATATCTTTATTATTAACGCCTAATTAATATTAACAAGCGATGATGCGGGTTTGCTACATCAAAGGAATGGGGGAGCAATCCTGAAAGGCAAGGAGGGTGGGGGCAATTGTAATCTCTGGGGGGAGTTGGTTCCAGAGGGCCGGGGCCGCCACAGAGAAGGTCCCGCCATCACATTGACCCTGCTATGCCTCATTCAGCATTGTTAATGATGGGAAACCTGCCCTCCGGTGGTCACGTCCGGTATTTTGCGGAGGCAAAAAGAAATGTATTGGATTTTAATTTTATCATCCGATATCTTTATTATTAACGCCTTATTAATATTAACAAGCGATGATGCGGGTTTGCTACATCAAAGGAATGGGGGAGCAATCCTGAAAGGCAAGGAGGGTGGGGGCAATTCTAATCTCTGGGGGGAGTTGGTTCCAGAGGGCCGGGCCCTCCACAGAGAAGGTCCCGCCATCACATTAACCCCGCTATGCCTGATTCAGCATTGTTAATGATGGGAAACCTGCCCTCCGGTGGTCACGTCCGGTATTCTGCGGAGGCAAAAAGAAATCTATTGGATTTTAATTTTATTATCCGATATCTTTATTATTAACGCCTAATTAATATTAACAAGCGATGATGCGGGTTTGCTACATCAAAGGAATGGGGGAGCAATCCTGAAAGGCAAGGAGGGTGGGGGCAATTGTAATCTCTGGGGGGAGTTGGTTCCAGAGGGCCGGGGCCGCCACAGAGAAGGTCCCGCCATCACATTGACCCTGCTATGCCTCATTCAGCATTGTTAATGATGGGAAACCTGCCCTCCGGTGGTCACGTCCGGTATTTTGCGGAGGCAAAAAGAAATGTATTGGATTTTAATTTTATCATCCGATATCTTTATTATTAACGCCTTATTAATATTAACAAGCGATGATGCGGGTTTGCTACATCAAAGGAATGGGGGAGCAATCCTGAAAGGCAAGGAGGGTGGGGGCAATTCTAATCTCTGGGGGGAGTTGGTTCCAGAGGGCCGGGGCCGCCACAGAGAAGGTCCCGCCATCACATGAACGCCGCTATGCCTGATTCAGCATTGTTAACGATGGGGAAACTGCCCTCCGGTGGTCGCGTCCGGTACTGCGAAGGCAAAAAGAAATCTATTGGATTTTTATTTTATTATCCGATATCTTTATTATTAACGTCTAATTAATATTAACAAGCGATGATGCGGGTTTGCTACATCAAAGGAATGGGGGAGCAATCCTGAAAGGCAAGGAGGGTGGGGGCAATTCTAATCTCTGGGGGGAGTTGGTTCCAGAGGGCCGGGGCCGCCACAGAGAAGGTCCCGCCATCACATTGACCCTGCTATGCCTCATTCAGCATTGTTAATGATGGGAAAACTGCCCTCCGGTGGTCACGTCCGGTATTTTGCGGAGGCAAAAAGAAATCTATTGGATTTTAATTTTATCATCCGATATCTTTATTATTAACGCCTTATTAATATTAACAAGCGATGATGCGGGTTTGCTACATCAAAGGAATCGGGGAGCAATCCTGAAAGGCAAGAAGGGTGGGGGCAATTCTAATCTTTGGGGGGAGTTGGTTCCAGAGGGCCGGGGCCGCCACAGAGAAGGTCCCGCCGTTCCATTAACCCGGCTATCTCTGATTCAGCATTGTTAATGATAGAAACCTGCCCTCCGGTGGTCACGTCCGGTATTTTGCGTAGGCAAAAAGAAATCTATTGGATTGTAATTTTATTATCCGATATCTTTATTATTAACGCCTTATTAATATTAACAAGCGATGATGCGGGTTTGCTACATCAAAGGAATGGGGGAGCAATCCTGAAAGGCAAGGAGGGTGGGGGCAATTCTAATCTCTGGGGAGAGTTGGTTCCAGAGGGCCGGGGCCGCCACAGAGAAGGTCCCGCCATCTCATTAACGCCGCTATGCCTGATTCAGCATTGTTAACGATGGGGAAACTGCGCTCCGGTGGTCGCGTCCGGTACTGCGAAGGCAAAAAGAAATCTATTGGATTTTTATTTTATTATCCGATATCTTTATTATTAACGCCTTATTAATATTAACAAGCGATGATGCGGGTTTGCTACATCAAAGGAATGGGGGAGCAATCCTGAAAGGCAAGAAGGGTGGGGGCAATTCTAATCTCTGGGGGGAGTTGGTTCCAGAGGGCCGGGGCCGCCACAGAGAAGGTCCCGCCGTCACATTAACCCGGCTATCTCTGATTCAGCATTGTTAATGATGGGAAACCTGCCCTCCGGTGGTCACGTCCGGTATTTTGCAGAGGCAAAAAGAAATCTATTGGATTTTAATTTTATTATCCGATATCTTTATTATTAACGTCTTATTAATATTAACAAGCGATGATGCGGGTTTGCTACATCAAAGGAATGGGGGAGCAATCCTGAAAGAGAAGGAGGGTGGGGGCAATTCTAATCTCTGGGGGGAGTTGGTTCCAGAGGGCCGGGGCCGCCACAGAGAAGGTCCCGCCGTCACATTAACCCCGCTATGCCTGATTCAGCATTGTTAATGATAGAAACCTGCCCTCCGGTGGTCACGTCCGGTATTTTGCGTAGGCAAAAAGAAATCTATTGGATTGTAATTTTATTATCCGATATCTTTATTATTAACGCCTTATTAATATTAACAAGCGATGATGCGGGTTTCCTACATCAAAGGAATGGGGGAGCAATCCTGAAAGGCAAGGAGGGTGGGGGCAATTCTAATCTCTGGGGGGAGTTGGTTCCAGAGGGCCGGGGCTGCCACAGAGAAGGTCCCGCCATCACATTAACCCCACTATGCCTGATTCAGCATTGTTAATGATGGGAAACCTGCCCTCCGGTGGTCACGTCCGGTATTTTGCGGAGGCAAAAAGAAATCTATTGGATTTTAATTTTATTATCCGATATCTTTATTACTAACGCCTTATTAATATTAACAAGCGATGATGCGGGTTTGCTACATCAAAGGAATGGGGGAGCAATCCTGAAAGGCAAGGAGGGTGGGGGCAATTCTAATCTCTGGGGGGAGTTGGTTCCAGAGGGCCCGGGCCGCCACAGAGAAGGTCCCGCCATCACATTAACCCCGCTATGCCTGATTCAGCATTGTTAACGATGGGGAAACTGCGCTCCGGTGGTCGCGTCCGGTACTGCGAAGGCAAAAAGAAATCTATTGGATTTTTATTTTATTATCCGATATCTTTATTATTAACGCCTTATTAATATTAACAAGCGATGATGCGGGTTTGCTACATCAAAGGAATGGGGGAGCAATCCTGAAAGGCAAGAAGGGTGGGGGCAATTCTAATCTCTGGGGGGAGTTGGTTCCAGAGGGCCGGGGCCGCCACAGAGAAGGTCCCGCCGTCACATTAACCCGGCTATCTCTGATTCAGCATTGTTAATGATGGGAAACCTGCCCTCCGGTGGTCACGTCCGGTATTTTGCAGAGGCAAAAAGAAATCTATTGGATTTTAATTTTATTATCCGATATCTTTATTATTAACGTCTTATTAATATTAACAAGCGATGATGCGGGTTTGCTACATCAAAGGAATGGGGGAGCAATCCTGAAAGAGAAGGAGGGTGGGGGCAATTCTAATCTCTGGGGGGAGTTGGTTCCAGAGGGCCGGGGCCGCCACAGAGAAGGTCCCGCCGTCACATTAACCCCGCTATGCCTGATTCAGCATTGTTAATGATAGAAACCTGCCCTCCGGTGGTCACGTCCGGTATTTTGCGTAGGCAAAAAGAAATCTATTGGATTGTAATTTTATTATCCGATATCTTTATTATTAACGCCTTATTAATATTAACAAGCGATGATGCGGGTTTCCTACATCAAAGGAATGGGGGAGCAATCCTGAAAGGCAAGGAGGGTGGGGGCAATTCTAATCTCTGGGGGGAGTTGGTTCCAGAGGGCCGGGGCTGCCACAGAGAAGGTCCCGCCATCACATTAACCCCACTATGCCTGATTCAGCATTGTTAATGATGGGAAACCTGCCCTCCGGTGGTCACGTCCGGTATTTTGCGGAGGCAAAAAGAAATCTATTGGATTTTAATTTTATTATCCGATATCTTTATTACTAACGCCTTATTAATATTAACAAGCGATGATGCGGGTTTGCTACATCAAAGGAATGGGGGAGCAATCCTGAAAGGCAAGGAGGGTGGGGGCAATTCTAATCTCTGGGGGGAGTTGGTTCCAGAGGGCCCGGGCCGCCACAGAGAAGGTCCCGCCATCACATTAACCCCGCTATGCCTGATTCAGCATTGTTAAAGATAGAAACCTGCCCTCCGGTGGTCACGTCCGGTATTTTGCGAAGGCAAAAAGAAATCTATTGGATTTTAATTTTATTATCCGATATCTTTATTATTAACGCCTTATTAATATTAACAAGCGATGATGCGGGTTTGCTACATCAAAGGAATGGGGGAGCAATCCTGAAAGGCAAGGAGGGTGGGGGCAATTCTAATCTCTGGGGGGAGTTGGTTCCAGAGGGCCGGGGCCGCCACAGACAAGGTCCCGCCATCACATTAACCCCGCTATGCCTGATTCAGCATTGTTAATGATAGAAACCTGCCCTCCGGTGGTCACGTCCGGTATTTTGCGGAGGCAAAAAGAAACCGGTTGGATTTTAATTTTATTATCCGATATCTTTATTATTAACGCCTTATTAATATTAACAAGCGATGATGCGGGTTTACTACATCAAAGGAATGGGGGAGCAATCCTGAAAGGCAAGGAGGGTGGGGGCAATTCTAATCTCTGGGGGGGAGTTGGTTCCAGAGGACTGGGGCCGCCACAGAGAAGGTCCCGCCATCACATTAACCCCGCTATGCCTGATTCAGCATTGTTAATGATAGAAACCTGCCCTCCGGTGGTCACGTCCGGTATTTTGCGTATGCAAAAAGAAATCTATTGGATTTTAATTTTATTATCCGATATCTTTATTATTAACGCCTTATTAATATTAACAAGCGATGATGCGGGTTTGCTACATCAAAGGAATGGGGGAGCAATCCTGAAAGGCAAGGAGGGTGGGGGCAATTCTAATCTCTGGGGGGAGTTGGTTCCAGAGGGCCGGGGCCTCCATAAAGAAGGTCCCGCCATCATATTAACCCCGCTATGCCTGATTCAGCATTGTTAATGATGGGAAACCTGCCCTCCGGTGGTCACGTCCGGTATTTTGCGGAGGCAAAAAGAAATCTATTGGATTGTAATTTTATTATCCGATATCTTTATTATTAACGCCTAATTAATATTAACAAGCGATGATGCGGGTTTGCTACATCAAAGGAATGGGGGAGCAATCCTGAAAAGCAAGGAGGGTGGGGGCAATTCTAATCTCTGGGGGGAGTTGGTTCCAGAGGGCCGGGGCTGCCACAGAGAAGGTCCCGCCATCACATTAACCCCACTATGCCTGATTCAGCATTGTTAATGATGGGAAACCTGCCCTCCGGTGGTCAGATCCGGTATTTTGCGGAGGCAAAAAGAAATCTATTGGATTTTAATTTTATTATCCGATATCTTTATTACTAACGCCTTATTAATATTAACAAGCGATGATGCGGGTTTGCTACATCAAAGGAATGGGGGAGCAATCCTGAAAGGCAAGGAGGGTGGGGGCAATTCTAATCTCTGGGGGGAGTTGGTTCCAGAGGGCCCGGGCCGCCACAGAGAAGGTCCCGCCATCACATTAACCCCGCTATGCCTGATTCAGCATTGTTAAAGATAGAAACCTGCCCTCCGGTGGTCACGTCCGGTATTTTGCGAAGGCAAAAAGAAATCTATTGGATTTTAATTTTATTATCCGATATCTTTATTATTAACGCCTTATTAATATTAACAAGCGATGATGCGGGTTTGCTACATCAAAGGAATGGGGGAGCAATCCTGAAAGGCAAGGAGGGTGGGGGCAATTCTAATCTCTGGGGGGAGTTGGTTCCAGAGGGCCGGGGCCGCCACAGACAAGGTCCCGCCATCACATTAACCCCGCTATGCCTGATTCAGCATTGTTAATGATAGAAACCTGCCCTCCGGTGGTCATGCCTGGTATTTTGCGGAGGCAAAAAGAAATCTATTGGATTTTAATTTTATTATCCGATATCTTTATTATTAACGCCTTATTAATATTAACAAGGATGATGCGGGTTTGCTACATCAAAGGAATGGGGGGGCAATCCTGAAAGGCAAGGAGGGTGGGGGCAATTCTAATCTCTGGGGGGAGTTGGTTCCAGAGGGCCGGGGCCGCCACACAGAAGGTCCCGCCATCACATTAACCCCGCTATGCCTGATTCAGCATTGTTAATGATAGAAACCTGCCCTCCGGTAGTCACGTCCGGTATTTTGCAGAGGCAAAAAGAAATCTATTGGATTTTAATTTTATCATCCGATATCTTTATTATTAACACCCTATTAATATTAACAAGCGATGATGCGGGTTTGCTACATCAAAGCAATGGGGGAGCAATCCTGAAAGGCAAGGAGGGTGGGGGCAATTCTAATCTCTAGGGGGAGTTGGTTCCAGAGGGCCTGGGCCGCCACAGAGAAGGTCCCGCCATCACATTAACCCCGCTATGGCTGATATAGCATTGTTAATGATTGATAGAAACCTGCCCTCCGGTGGTCACGTCCGGTATTTTGCGGAGGCAAAAAGAAACCGGTTGGATTTTAATTTTATTATCCGATATCTTTATTATTAACGCCTTATTAATATTAACAAGCGATGATGCGGGTTTACTACATCAAAGGAATGGGGGAGCAATCCTGAAAGGCAAGGAGGGTGGGGGCAATTCTAATCTCTGGGGGGGAGTTGGTTCCAGAGGACTGGGGCCGCCACAGAGAAGGTCCCGCCATCACATTAACCCCGCTATGCCTGATTCAGCATTGTTAATGATAGAAACCTGCCCTCCGGTGGTCACGTCCGGTATTTTGCGTATGCAAAAAGAAATCTATTGGATTTTAATTTTATTATCCGATATCTTTATTATTAACGCCTTATTAATATTAACAAGCGATGATGCGGGTTTGCTACATCAAAGGAATGGGGGAGCAATCCTGAAAGGCAAGGAGGGTGGGGGCAATTCTAATCTCTGGGGGGAGTTGGTTCCAGAGGGCCGGGGCCTCCATAAAGAAGGTCCCGCCATCATATTAACCCCGCTATGCCTGATTCAGCATTGTTAATGATGGGAAACCTGCCCTCCGGTGGTCACGTCCGGTATTTTGCGGAGGCAAAAAGAAATCTATTGGATTGTAATTTTATTATCCGATATCTTTATTATTAACGCCTAATTAATATTAACAAGCGATGATGCGGGTTTGCTACATCAAAGGAATGGGGGAGCAATCCTGAAAAGCAAGGAGGGTGGGGGCAATTCTAATCTCTGGGGGGAGTTGGTTCCAGAGGGCCGGGCCCTCCACAGAGAAGGTCCCGCCATCACATTAACCCCGCTATGCCTGATTCAGCATTGTTAATGATGGGAAACCTGCCCTCCGGTGGTCACGTCCGGTATTTTGCGGAGGCAAAAAGAAATCTATTGGATTTTAATTTTATTATCCGATATCTTTATTATTAACGCCTTATTAATATTAACAAGGATGATGCGGGTTTGCTACATCAAAGGAATGGGGGGGCAATCCTGAAAGGCAAGGAGGGTGGGGGCAATTCTAATCTCTGGGGGGAGTTGGTTCCAGAGGGCCGGGGCCGCCACAGAGAAGGTCCCGCCATCACATTAACCCCGCTATGCCTGATTCAGCATTGTTAATGATAGAAACCTGCCCTCCGGTAGTCACGTCCGGTATTTTGCAGAGGCAAAAAGAAATCTATTGGATTTTAATTTTATCATCCGATATCTTTATTATTAACACCCTATTAATATTAACAAGCGATGATGCGGGTTTGCTACATCAAAGCAATGGGGGAGCAATCCTGAAAGGCAAGGTGGGTGGCGGCAATTCTAATCTCTAGGGGGAGTTGGTTCCAGAGGGCCTGGGCCGCCACAGAGAAGGTCCCGCCATCACATTAACCCCGCTATGGCTGATATAGCATTGTTAATGATTGATAGAAACCTGCCCTCCGGTGGTCACGTCCGGTATTTTGCGGAGGCAAAAAGAAACCGGTTGGATTTTAATTTTATTATCCGATATCTTTATTATTAACGCCTTATTAATATTAACAAGCGATGATGCGGGTTTACTACATCAAAGGAATGGGGGGAGCAATCCTGAAAGGCAAGGTGGGTGGGGGCAATTCTAATCTCTGGGGGGGAGTTGGTTCCAGAGGACTGGGGCCGCCACAGAGAAGGTCCCGCCATCACATTAACCCCGCTATGCCTGATTCAGCATTGTTAATGATAGAAACCTGCCCTCCGGTGGTCACGTCCGGTATTTTGCGTATGCAAAAAGAAATCTATTGGATTTTAATTTTATTATCCGATATCTTTATTATTAACGCCTTATTAATATTAACAAGCGATGATGCGGGTTTGCTACATCAAAGGAATGGGGGAGCAATCCTGAAAGGCAAGGAGGGTGGGGGCAATTCTAATCTCTGGGGGGAGTTGGTTCCAGAGGGCCGGGGCCTCCATAAAGAAGGTCCCGCCATCATATTAACCCCGCTATGCCTGATTCAGCATTGTTAATGATGGGAAACCTGCCCTCCGGTGGTCACGTCCGGTATTTTGCGGAGGCAAAATGAAATCTATTGGATTGTAATTTTATTATCCGATATCTTTATTATTAACGCCTAATTAATATTAACAAGCGATGATGCGGGTTTGCTACATCAAAGGAATGGGGGAGCAATCCTGAAAAGCAAGGAGGGTGGGGGCAATTCTAATCTCTGGGGGGAGTTGGTTCCAGAGGGCCGGGCCCTCCACAGAGAAGGTCCCGCCATCACATTAACCCCGCTATGCCTGATTCAGCATTGTTAATGATGGGAAACCTGCCCTCCGGTGGTCACGTCCGGTATTTTGCGGAGGCAAAAAGAAATCTATTGGATTTCAATTTTATTATCCGATATCTTTATTATTAACGCCTAATTAATATTAACAAGCGATGATGCGGGTTTGCTACATCAAAGGAATGGGGGAGCAATCCTGAAAGGCAAGGAGGGTGGGGGCAATTGTAATCTCTGGGGGGAGTTGGTTCCAGAGGGCCGGGGCCGCCACAGAGAAGGTCCCGCCATCACATTGACCCTGCTATGCCTCATTCAGCATTGTTAATGATGGGAAAACTGCCCTCCGGTGGTCACGTCCGGTATTTTGCGGAGGCAAAAAGAAATGTATTGGATTTTAATTTTATCATCCGATATCTTTATTATTAACGCCTTATTAATATTAACAAGCGATGATGCGGGTTTGCTACATCAAAGGAATGGGGGAGCAATCCTGAAAGGCAAGGAGGGTGGGGGCAATTTCTTAATCTCTGGGGGGAGTTGGTTCCAGAGGGCCGGGGCCGCCACAGAGAAGGTCCCGCCATCACATTAACGCCGCTATGCCTGATTCAGCATTGTTAACGATGGGGAAACTGCCCTCCGGTGGTCGCGTCGGTACTGCGAAGGCAAAAAGAAATCTATTGGATTTTTATTTTATTATCCGATATCTTTATTATTAACGCCTTATTAATATTAACAAGCGATGATGCAGGTTTGCTACATCAAAGGAATGGGGGAGCAATCCTGAAAGGCAAGAAGGGTGGGGGCAATTCTAATCTCTGGGGGGAGTTGGTTCCAGAGGGCCGGGGCCGCCACAGAGAAGGTCCCGCCATCACATTAACCCCACTATGCCGGATTCAGCATTGTTAATGATGGGAAAACCCGCCCTCCGGTGGTCACGTCCGGTATTTTGCGGAGGCAAAAAGAAATCTATTGGATTTTAATTTTATTATCCGATATCTTTATTATTAACGCCTAATTAATATTAACAAGCGATGATGCGGGTTTGCTACATCAAAGGAATGGGGGAGTTATCCTGAAAGGGAAGGAGGGTGGGGGCAATTCGATTCTCTGGGGGGAGTTGGTTCCAGAGGGCCGGGGCCGCCCCAGAGAAGGTCCCGCCATCACATTGACCCTGCTATGCCTGATTCAGCATTGTTAATGATGGGAAAACTGCCCTCCGGTGGTCACGTCCGGTATTTTGCGGAGGAAAAAGAAATCTATTGGATTTTAATTTTATTATCCGATATCTTTATTATTAACGCCTTGTTAATATTAACAAGCGATGATGCGGGTGTGCTACATCAAAGGAATGGGGGAGCAATCCTGAAAGGCAAGGAGGGTGGGGGCAATTGTAATCTCTGGGGGGAGTTGGTTCCCGAGGGCCGGGGCCACCACAAAGAAGGTCCCGCCATCACATTAACACCGCTATGCCTGATTCAGCATTGTTAATGATAGAAACCTGCCCTCCGGTGGTCATGTCTGGTATTTTGCGGAGGCAAAAAGAAATCTATTGGATTTTAATTTTATTATCCGATATCTTTATTATTAACGCCTTATTAATATTAACAAGCGATGATGCGGGTTTGCTACATCAAAGGAATGGGGGAGCAATCCTGAAAGGCAAGAAGGGTGGGGGCAATTCTAATCTCTGGGGGGAGTTGGTTCCAGAGGGCCGGGGCCGCCATAGAGAAGGTCCCGCCATCACATTAACCCCACTATGCCGGATTCAGCATTGTTAATGATGGGAAACCCGCCCTCCGGTGGTCACGTCCGGTATTTTGCGGAGGCAAAAAGAAATCTATTGGATTTTAATTTTATTATCCGATATCTTTATTATTAACGCCTAATTAATATTAACAAGCGATGATGCGGGTTTGCTACATCAAAGGAATGGGGGAGTTATCCTGAAAGGGAAGGAGGGTGGGGGCAATTCGATTCTCTGGGGGGAGTTGGTTCCAGAGGGCCGGGGCCGCCCCAGAGAAGGTCCCGCCATCACATTGACCCTGCTATGCCTGATTCAGCATTGTTAATGATGGGAAAACTGCCCTCCGGTGGTCACGTCCGGTATTTTGTGGAGGCAAAAAGAAATCTATTGGATTTTAATTTTATTATCCGATATCTTTATTATTAACGCCTTATTAATATTAACAAGCGATGATGCGGGTTTGCTACATCAAAGGAATGGGGGAGCAATCCTGAAAGGCAAGGAGGGTGGGGGCAATTCTAATCTCTAGGGGGAGTTGGTTCCAGAGGTCCGGGGCCGCCAGAGAGAAGGTCCCGCCATCACATTAACCCCGCTATGCCTGATTCAGCATTGTTAATGATAGAAACCTGCCCTCCGGTGGTCACGTCCGGTATTTTGCGGAGGCAAAAAGAAATTATTGGATTTTAATTTTATAATCCGATATCTTTATTATTAAAGCCTTATTAATATTAACAAGCGATGATGCGGGTTTGCTGCATCAAAGGAATGGGGGAGCAATCCTGAAAGGCAATGAGGGTGGGTGCAATTCTAATCTCTAGGGGGAGGTGGTTCCAGAGGGCCGGGGCCGCCACAGAGAAGGTCCCGCCATCACATTGACCCTGCTATGCCTGATTCAGCATTGTTAATGATGGGAAAACTGCCCTCCGGTGGTCACGTCCGGTATTTTGCGGAGGCAAAAAGAAATCTATTGGATTCTAATTTTATTATCCGATATATTTATTATTAACGCCTTATTAATATTAACAAGCGATGATGCGGGTTTGCTACATCAAAGGAATGGGGGAGCAATCCTGAAAGGCAAGGACGGTGGGGGCAATTCTAATCTCTGGGGGGACTTGGTTCCAGAGGGCCGGGGCCGCCACAAAGAAGGTCCCACCATCACATTAACCCCGTTATGCCTGATTCAGCATTGTTAATGATAGAAAGCTGCCCTCCGGTGGTCACGTCTGGTATTTTGCGGAGGCAAAAAGAAATCTATTGGATTTTAATTTTATTATCCGATATCTTTATTATTAACGCCTAATTAATATTAACAAGCGATGATGCGGGTTTGCTACATCAAAGGAATGGGGGAGCAATCCTGAAAGGCAAGGAGGGTGGGGACAATTCTAATCTCTGGGGGGAGTTGGTTCCAGAGGGCCGGGGCCGCCACAGAGAAGGTCCCGCCATCACATTAACCCCGCTATGCCTGATTCAGCATTGTTAATGATAGAAAGCTGCCCTCCGGTGGTCACGTCCGGTATTTTGCGGAGGCAAAAAGAAATCTATTGAATTTTAATTTTATTATCCGATATCTTTATTATTAATGCATTATTAATATTAACAAGCGATGATGCAGTTTGCTACTTTAAAGGAATAGGGGAGTAATCCTGCAAAAGCCTTAAACCCAGTTAAGAAGGGCTGTCATCATCGTCATCATCATATTTATTTATTTATTTATTTATCTAATATTTGGTTTATTTAATCGTTTACTTATTGGATTTATATGCCACCCCTCTCCGAAGACTCAATACTAATCCAATACTAAGAACGAATTAAAAACCCCTTAATATAAACAACCAAACATACATACATACAAACACACCATGCATAAAATTGCAAAGGCCTAGGGGGAAAAGGAATCTTAATTCCCCCATGCCTGGCGGCAGAGGTGGGTTTTGAGTAGCTTACGAAAGGCAAGGAGGGTGGAGGCAATTCTAATCTCTGAGGGGAGTTGGTTTCAGAGGGCCGGGGCCGCCACAGAGAAGGCTCTTCCCCTGGGTCCCGCCATCACATTAACCCTAACGCTCCCCATCCCTAGGGTGGCTGGGCCAAGTCCAGATGCCGGGCTCCTCCCCTTCCCTAACCCTCCCCTTCCCTAGGATGGGTGGTCCAAGTCCAGATGCCGGGCTTTTTTTTTTTTTTGGCTGCTATGCCTGATTCAGCCTTGTTAATGATAGAAAACTGCCCTCCTGTGGTCACATCCGGTATTGCGGACACATAAAGAAGTCTTCTACCTGTCCTACGTTTGGGGAACCACGGTGCCCTTCTCTTCTGCCTATCCCGGGGGATGGCCGACTGATGTGGGGTCAGCTGAAAAGACCCTCTGGTCTGCTATGACTTCAGAGGACGGTATTTATGTCAACCGACCGAGTGGCACCTGTTAAGAAAAGTTATACAAAACACCTGCTCCTTAACTTTAAAGGCCCAGCTCTCCCCGTGCCCCGCAAAGGACGGGATGGTCATCTTGCCGGCGACACGCTTGGCTGCCTTTTCCCAGATGGACGGGCTGATCTACCATCGCCTCGGTAGGATTCCGCCTGCATCCCTCGAGTGGCCGGGTTCTAGAAATTGGGAGAAACGGGTGTTATATGATATTGGAACCGTCCTGTGCTTTAAAGGGAAAGTCTTGAATATTGGTAAGAACCAGCAGACGAGCGGCTATATAGAAACGACTTTATTCCGTTACAATGAGAAAATGCGCAACAAGAAAAAACCCAATGGCGCGGTGAAAATCTCTGGGAGGCTGTGCTTTCCTGGCTCTCGAATATCCGCTCTCTCCGGCTGTGACCGATCAAACGGTACGGCTCTCCGCCTGGATGATTGATCGGTTCGTGCTAGGACGGGATGCCCCTCCCCGCCTGGCAGCTTTAACTCTTGAAGGATTCCTTCTCTCCCTGCGTTGCGACCCCCGGGCCTACTGTTGCCCTATGAATGTTATTAAGGAGTTTAATAATAAATATACAGAATAATAAACTTAAAATCTGTTCAGAGGGTTGATTCCTTTTTCTGTCTCATATTCCTTTTTTGACCGTAGAATTGCACTGCTTTCTGTCCCTTGGCGATATTCTGTCCCTTGGCCTCAATATTAAATCCTGAAACCTAAAACTCTGCTGTTCTGTGGTCAAAACAGATATTGCAGCCACACAAAGGAATCGACATTTTTAATCGGATTTTAAAGTTATCCTGTATATTTTTAAAGTATTATCAATTTTAATAGGTTAATGGGAGGCGCAAGCCTTGAAACAAGTTAAAGCCTATGATGCCTATTAATACTAATGATGTTTTAATAATAAAGGATAATCGCTCTTCACACAAAAATAACACAAAACCTACACAACTGACTCTTACATAAGGTGACCAGATTTTAACATTGGTAAAGCGGGACACCATTGACTACCCGGGGGGGGGGGGGGGAGTGTCTATGAAATAAATAAATAAATTATTTACCGAAATTATCTGAGATGAGGAGAGCGTGTATATGTCGTGGAAGAAAACCGGCCGGTACTTTTCTCTCCGCTGGGTCAATGAATAGTGACGTTACTACTTGATTTATGCAATTAATATCAATATTGGGTTTAGAACCTGTTTTTTTCTTTTATATATTATAATTATAATTATAATAATAATTATTATTATTATAATAATATTTGTATTCTGCCCTTCTCCGAAGACTCAGAGAATTATTTAGTGAAAGGCACTGAAGAAAGTGATAATTTTCTCTCGTTTGGGATCAATGAATTTTGATGTTACTACGTGATTTATGCAATTAATATCAATATTTGGTTTGGCACCTGGTTTTTTCTTTTATATATCATAAATAGGATGCAATAGAACAGGGGTAGGATTATTCAATCTATGATTAAGCAATTCTTAATTTAATATCTATAGAGACAGAAATAATTTAAGTGTGAGGTCTAAATAGAATATTTACCACTAGCTCTACTGATTTTAGGGAGGAAGACATCCAACAGCAGCACTAACAATGAAAAGGCACAAGAAATAACCTTTTCCCACAGCTCTCCACCGGCGGTTCACACGCTCTGCAGGGGTCCTTCAGCTCCCACAGCCGGTCAATTGCAGAGACATCGGCCAAGCTGCTCCGGCGCTGCTCTTAAACGTCATCAACCAGCCTTCCTCACAGCTGAGAGGGAATGGAGAAGAGGGCGGGGTTGCCAAGGGGGGGGCAGGAAACTGACAGGAGGTGAGCAATGCTGCCAAAGGAAGTTAGTGAGGGATGCCAGGAGAAGAGCACACATGAAGTCAGAGTTGGTCAGGGATGCCAGGAGAAGGGCACACAGGAAGTCGGCCATGCTTAGAAAGGCGATGCCAAAGGAAGTTGGTAAGGGATGCCAAGAAAAGGACACACAGGAAGTCGGCCATGCTTAGAAGGGCGATGCCAAAGGAAGTTGGTAAGGGATGCCAAGAAAAGGACACACAGGAAGTCGGCCATGCTTAGAAGGTCACTCCAAAGGAAGTTGGTGAGGGAATGCCAGAAGGGCACAAAGGAACTACGGGCTTCCCCCCCCCCCCGCTATCCCTATTTGAGCCTTAATGATAGAAAACTGCCGTCCTGTGGTCAAATTCGGTATTGCAGCCACAGAAAGAAATACTGTACAGTACACTTTTTCAATTGGATTTTAACGTTATTATCCTGTATCTTTATTATCAATGCCATATTAATATTAACAGACGATGATGTATTTTGCTAAATCAAAGGAATTGGGAATAATCCTAAATATGAATCATAAGTTTTTAAGAAAGAAGTTGACAGCCATGCAGACAATTATAGAAACATAGAAGTCTGACGGCAGAAAAAGACCTCCTGGTCCATCTAGTCTGCCCTTATACTATTTTCTGTATTTTATCTTAGGATGGATCTATGTTTATCCCAGGCAAGTTTAAATTCAGTTACTGTGGATTTATCTACCACGTCTGCTGGAAGTTTGTTCCAAGGATCTACTACTCTTTCAGTAAAATAATATTTTCTCATGTTGCTTTTGATCTTTCCCCCAACTAACTTCAGATTGTGTCCCCTTGTTCTTGTGTTCACTTTGCTATTAAAAACACTTCCCTCCTGGACCTTATTTAACCCTTTGACATATTTAAATGTTTCGATCATGTCCCCCCTTTTCCTTCTGTCTTCCAGACTATACAGATTGAGTTCATTAAGTTTTTCCTGATACGTTTTATGCTTAAGACCTTCCACCATTCTTGTAGCCCGTCTTTGGACCCGTTCAATTTTGTCAATATTTTTTTGTAGGTGAGGTCTCCAGAACTGAACACAGTATTCCAAATGTGGTCTCACCAGCATTCTATATAGCGGGATCATAATCTCCCTCTTCCTGCTTGTTATACCTCTAGCTATGCAGCCAAGCATCCTACTTGCTTTCCCTACCGCCTGACTGCACTGTTCACCCATTTTGAGACTGTCAGAAATCACTACCCCTAAATCCTTTTCTTCTGAAGTATTTGCTAACACAGAACTTCCAATACAATACTCAGATTGAGGATTCCTTTTCCCCAAGTGCATTATTTTACATTTGGAAACATTAAACTGCAGTTTCCATTGCTTTGACCATTTATCTAGTAAAGCTAAATCATTTACCATATTACAGACGCCTCCAGGAATATCAACCCTATTGCACACTTTAGAGTCATCGGCAAATAGGCAAACCTTCCCTACCAAACCTTCCCCTATGTCACTCACAAACATATTAAAAAGAATAGGTCCCAGAACAGACCCTTGTGGCACACCGCTTGTAACCTGACTCTGCTCAGAATACTCGCCATTAACAATAACTCTCTGATGTCTATGTTTCAGCCAGCTGCAAATCCATTGAACTATCCAGGGATTAAGTCCTATCTTCACTAATTTATCTATCAGCTCTTTATGTGGAACCGTATCAAAGGCTTTGCTGAAGTCCAGGTAGGCAATATCCACGGCACCACCTTCATCCAACACCTTTGTGACATAGTCAAAGAAATCAATGAGATTAGTCTGACATTGTTATTGTTATTTGTAGTAGTAGTATTACTCTTATTATTATCAACATCATCATCATTATTTATTATTATTATTATTATTATATTTGTGTTCTGCCCTTCTACGAAGACTCAGAGAATTACTTAGTGAAAGGCACTGAACAAAGTGATTTTTTTATGGCATTCCCATGGTCACGTGTTCAAAATTGCGATGCTTGGCAACTAGCATGAGCAACTAACATGCTCCCGTGTCCCCTTTTGGGTCTTGTCTATTGGGAAAAATGTGGAGCTCAATGGTCATAAGCCGAGGACTTAACAGTGATGGCATTCAGCAGCTTCTCTCAGGATATCACGAATCCCACTTCTGGAGGACTAGCTGCGTATTGGACACGAAAACCGCCAGGGGTTTGTGAAGGTAGTACAAAAATGATAACTTTATTATATAAAACAGGATGTTGGCTAAGTCCCCAGCTCTACCGTTTCCCTAATGAAGAAAGTCCGCACCCGCCTCTCTCCTAGCAGAATGAAATATTAAAAAGACAAAACGTTGATGGAAGGCGAATCTCCCCACGCAGATAGAAACAGAGAAACGTAGAAGTGTGAAGGCAGAAAAAGACCTCGTGGCCCATCTAGTCTGCCCTTATACTATTTTCTGTATTTTATCTTAGGATGGATATATGTTTATCCCAGGCGTGTTTCAATTCAGTTACTCTGGATTTATCTACCACGTCTGCTGGAAGTTTGTTCCAAGCATCTACTACTCTTTTGGTGAAATAATATTTTCTCACGTTGCTTTTGATCTTTCCCCCAACTAACTTCAGATGGTGTCCCCTTGTTCTTGGCTTCGCTTTCCTATTAAAAACACTTCCCTCCTGAACCTTGTTTAACCCTTTAACGTATTTAAATGTTTCGATCCTGTCCCCCCTTTCCTTCTGTCCTCCAGACTATACAGATTGAGTTCATGAAGTCTTTCCTGATACGTTTTATGCTTAAGACCTTCCACCGTTCTTGTAGCCCGTCTTTGGACCCGTTCAATTTTGTCAATATCTTTTTGTAATTTCGTGCTATCTCCCCCCTACCGGTTTTCCGGAAACCCGTTAAGATCTGACTTTTCTGACAGGTCTGGAATAGCATTGACCCTGGGGTGTGTATGGTTCTTTTAAAGACGTTACATTATTCTTATTGTATGACTGATATGTCCCGTCAACAAAACAATGTCGTTTGGCGGGCCCCAGGGGAAGAGCCTTCTCTGTGGTGGCCCCGGCCCTCTGGAACCAACTCCCCCCGGAGATTAGAATTGCCCCCACCCTCCTCGCCTTTCGTAAGCTCCTTAAAACCCACCTCTGCCGTCAGGCGTGGGGGAACTGAGATATTCTTTCCCCCTTGGCCTTTACAATTTATGCATGGTATGTTTGTTTGTTTGTATGTATGTTTGGTTTTACAAATAAGGGTTTTTTAATTGTTTTAGTATTAGTTTTTAGTATTGGTTTTACGTGATGTTTTGTACTATTGTTGTTAGCCGCCCCGAGTCTACGGAGAGGGGCGGCATACAAATGCAATCAATCAATCAATCAATCAATCAATCAACCAATCAATAAATAATGTCATTTTCATTTAATACTGTTCTATTTATACCACGTTAGCCTCTCTGAATCTGCTTTGGAATGAGCGGCGTATAAATACGATCGATCCACGCATTCCTGCATCGATAAATAAATACAAAAAACACTAACCTTTCCCCAAAGATGCAAAAAGGGAATTCTGCATCTATTACTTATACGTAACTATGCCGGAGACCTGTTCCCCGAATTTGGGAGAGAAAACCTGGACCTTTACTTTTCCCGGGGGCTGTTACTACGTGATTTATGCAATTAATATCAATATTGGGTTTAGAACCTGTTTTTTTCTTTTATATATTATTATTATTGTTATTGTTATTATTATTATTATTATTCTGCCCTTCTCCGAAGACTCAGAGAATTATTTAGTGAAAGACACTGAAGAAAGTGATAATTTTCTCTCGGTTGGGATCAATGAATTTTGATGTTACTACGTGATTTATGCAATTAATATCAATATTTGGTTTGGCACCTGGTTTTTTCTTTTATATATCATAAATAGGATGCAATAGAGCAGGGGTAGGATTATTCAATCTATGATTAAGCAATTCTTAATTTAATATCTATAGAGACAGAAATAATTTAAGTGTGAGGTCTAAATAGAATATTTACCACTAGCTCTACTGATTTTAGGGAGGAAGACATCCAACAGCAGCACTAACAATGAAAAGGCACAAGAAATAACCTTTTCCCACAGCTCTCCACCGGCGGTTCACACGCTCTGCAGGGGTCCTTCAGCTCCCACAGCCGGTCAATTGCAGAGACATCGGCCAAGCTGCTCCGGCGCTGCTCTTAAACGTCATCAACCAGCCTTCCTCACAGCTGAGAGGGAATGGAGAAGAGGGCGGGGTTGCCAAGGGGGGGGGCAGGAAACTGACAGGAGGTGAGCAATGCTGCCAAAGGAAGTTAGTGAGGGATGCCAGGAGAAGAGCACACATGAAGTCAGAGTTGGTCAGGGATGCCAGGAGAAGGGCACACAGGAAGTCGGCCATGCTTAGAAAGGCGATGCCAAAGGAAGTTGGTAAGGGATGCCAAGAAAAGGACACACGGGAAGTCGGCCATGCTTAGAAGGTCACTCCAAAGGAAGTTGGTGAGGGATGCCAGGAGAAGAGCACACATGAAGTCAGAGTTGGTCAGGGATGCCAGGAGAAGGGCACACAGGAAGTCGGCCATGCTTAGAAGGGCGATGCAAAAGGAAGTTGGTAAGGGATGCCAAGAGAAGGACACACAGGAAGTCGGCCATGCTTAGAAGCTCACTACCAAAGGAAGTTGGTGAGGGATGCCAGGAGAACAGCACACATGAAGTCAGAGTTGGTCAGGGATGCCAGGAGAAGGGCACACAGGAAGTTGGCCATGCTTAGAAGGTCACTACCAAAGGAAGTTGGTGAGGGATGCCAGAACAAGCGCACAGACGAAGTCAGAGTTGGTCAGGGATGCCAGGAGAAGGGCACACAGGAAGTCGGCCATGCTTAGAAGGTCACTACCAAAGGAAGTTGGTGAGGGATTGCAGAACAAGCGCACACACGAAGTCAGAGTTGGTCAGGGATGCCAGGAGAAGGGCACACAGGAAGTCGGCCATACTTAGAAGGGCGATGCCAAAGGAAGTTGGCAAGGGATGCCAAGAGAAGGACATACAGGAAGTCGGCCATGCTTAGAAGGTCACTCCAAAGGAAGTTGGTGAGGGATGCCAGAAGGACACAAAGAAACTGCGGGCTTCCCCCCTCCCTCTCTATCCCTATTTGAGCCTTAATGATAGAAAACTGCCGTCCTGTGGTCAAAACCGGTATTGCAGCCACAATACTAGTATTAATAGGTGATGATGCTTAAAGGAATGGGGAATAATCCTGTAAAAGCCTGAAACCCAGTTAAGAAGGGCTGTGATGGCCTGAATATGAATCATAAGTTTTTAATAAAGAAGTCGGCAGCCACGCAGACAATTATTATTGTTATTTGTAGTAGTAGTAGTATTACTCTTATCATTATCATCATCATCATCATTATTATTATTATTATATTTGTATTCCGCCCTTCTCCAAAGACTTGGAGAATTATTTAGTGAAAGGCACTGTAGATAGTAATCAGGAAAGACTTTAATGAACTCCATCTGTCTAGTGTGGTGGACAGAAGGAAAAGGAGACACAATTGAAATATGGAAAGACGTTCAAGGGTTAAATAAGGTTCAGGAGGGAAGTGTTTTTAATAGGAAAGTGAACCCAGGAACTAGGGGGACACAATCTGAAGTTAGTTGGGGGGAAAGATCAAAAGCAACGTGAGAAAATATGATTTGACTCAGAGTAGTAGATGCTTGGAACAAACTTGAACCTATAATTACAACACAGGAGGGGAGTGTTTTTAATAGGAAAGTGAACCCAGGAACAAGGGGGACACAATCTGAAGTTAGTTGGGGGGAAAGATCAAAAGCAACGTGAGAAAATATGATTTGACTCAAAGAGTAGTAGAGGCTTGGAACAAACTTGAACCTATAATTACAACACAGGAGGGAAGTGTTTTTAATAGGAAAGTGAACCCAGGAACAAGGGGGACACAATCTGAAGTTAGTTGGGGGAAAGATCAGAAGCAACATGAGAAAATATGATTTGACTGGAAGAGTAGTAGATGTTTGGAATAAACTTCCTGTGGTCAAATCCGGTATTGCAGCCACAGAAAGAAATCTACTTTTTAAATTGGATTTTAACGTTATTATCCTGTATCTTTATTATCAATGCCATATTAATATTAACAGGCGATGATGCATTTTGCTAAATCAAAGGAATTGGGAATAATCCTGTAAAAGCTTGAAACCTAGTTAAGAAGGGCTGTGATGGCCTAAATATGAATCATAAGTTTTTAATAAAGAAGTAAATAAATAAGTCAGCAGCCGTGCAGACAATTATTATTGTTATTTGTAGTAGTAATACAGTGGAACCCCGACATAAGAGCTGCTCTACTTAAGAGTAACTCGAGATAAGAGCTGGGAGGGGAGAGATATTTTTGTTCTACTTACAAGCCCAAATTCGAGATACAAGCGCCAAGGAGCTGTCTCCTGAAGCCAAACGCTAACTTCAGCGTTCGGCTTCAGGAGACAGCTGCGAAGCGGCGCGCGTGTTTTAAAAGGTTGCAGCCGGCCTGGGGGGCTCGGGGGGGTGCTTGCAGCTTTCTTTCTTGCTCTTTTTCTTTCTCTCTTTTACCTTCCCTTCCTCTATTTCTTCTTTTCTTTCTCCTTCCCACCTTCTTCCCTCCCTCCCTCCTTTCACTCATTCCTCTCTTACTCTCCCCTTTCATAAGTTTCCTTGCTTCCTTCCTCTGTTCCTGTCCCTTCCCCCTTTCTTTCTTTCTTTCTTTCTTTCTTGCTCTTTTTCTTTATCTCTTTTACCTTCCCTTCCTCTATTTCTTCTTTTCTTTCTCCTTCCCACCTTCTTCCCTCCCTCCCTCCCTTCACTCATTCCTCTCTTACTCTCCCCTTTCATAAGTTTCCTTTCTTCCTTCCTCTGTTCCTGTCCCTTCCCTCTTTCCTTCCTTCCTTCCCACCCTCCGTCCATTCATTCACCCATTCCTCTCTTGATCGCTTAAAGCCGGTCCCTGGTGCAAAAAGGGTTGGGGACCTCTGTCCTACAGGATTGGGTGGCAGAGAAGTTGAACATATGTAAATTTAAAAGTTTAAGAAAGTTTACAAGTTAAGTGAAAGAAACTTCATTATTCATTTATATGTACATGTACATTTCTTCATTAAAAACATGTCTTTCTGCATAATTTAGACTAACTTTGTGAGTTTTTTGAGGGCTGGAACCAATTAAAATTATTTACATTAATTCCTATGGGGAAAAGTCGTTCGAGATAAGAGCTGCTCGACTTAAGAGCCCATGTCCGGAACGAATTAAACTCGTATCTCGAGGTACCACTGTAGTAGTATTACTCTTATTATTATTATTATCATCATGATCATGATCATCATTATTATTATTATATAGAATTACTTAGTGAAAGGCACGGAACAAAGTGATTTTTTAATGGCATTCCCATGGTCATGTGTTCAAAATTGCAATGCTTGGCAACTAGCAAGAGCAACTAACATGCTCACGTGTCCCCTTTTGGGTCTTGTCTTCTATTGGGAAAAATGTGGAGCTCAATTGTCATAAGCCGAAGATTTAACAGTGATGGCATTCAGCAGCTTCTCTCAGGATATCACGAACGGCTGGGGGCTCTGCCCACCCATCCCGACGTCATGCGCACACTCGCTTTTGTGAACCGGTAGGGAAGGGAAGGGAATCCCACTTCTGGAGGACTAGCTGCGTATTGGACACGAAAACCGCCAGGGGTTTGTGAAGGTAGTACAAAAATGATAACTTTATTATATAAAACAGGATGTTGTCTAAGTCCCCAGCTCTACCGTTTCCTTAATGAAGAAAGTCCGCACCCGCCTCTCTCCTAGCAGAATGAAATATTAAAAAGACAAAACGTTGATGGAAGGCGAATCTCCCCACGCAGATAGAAACAGAGAAACGTAGAAGTGTGAAGGCAGAAAAAGACCTCGTGGCCCATCTACTCTGCCCTTATACTATTTTCTGTATTTTATCTTAGGATGGATATATGTTTATCCCAGGCGTGTTTCAATTCAGTTACTCTGGATTTATCTACCACGTCTGCTGGAAGTTTGTTCCAAGGATCTACTACTCTTTCGGTGAAATAATATTTTCTCACGTTGCTTTTGATCTTTCCCCCAACTAACTTCAGATGGTGTCCCCTTGTTCTTGGCTTCGCTTTCCTATTAAAAACGCTTCCCTTTAACGTATTTAAATGTTTCGATCCTGTCCCCCCTTTTCCTTCTGTCCTCCAGACTATACAGATTGAGTTCGTGAAGTCTTTCCTGATATGTTTTATGCTTAAGACCTTCCACCGTTCTTGTAGCCCGTCTTTGGACCCGTTCAATTTTGTCAATATCTTTTTGTAATTTTGTGCTATCTCCCCCCTACCGGTTTTCCGGAAACCCGTTAAGATCTGACTTTTCTGACAGGTCTGGAATAGCATTGACCGTGGGGTGTGTATGGTTCTTTTAAAGACGTTACATTATTCTTATTGTATGACTGATATGTCCCGTCAACAAAACAATGTCGTTTGGCGGGGCCCAGGGGAAGAGCCTTCTCTGTGGTGGCCCCGGCCCTCTGGAACCAACTCCCCCCGGAGATTAGAATTGCCCCCACCCTTCTCGCCTTTCATAAGCTCCTTAAAAACCCCCATCTCCCGTCAGGCATGGGGGAACTGAGATATTCTTTCCCCCTTGGCCTTTACAATTTATGCATGATATGGTTGTTTGTTTGTATGTATGTTTGGTTTCACAAATAAGGGTTTTTTTAATTGTTTTAGTATTAGTTTTTAGTATTGGATTTACCTGATGTTTTGTACTATTGTTGTTAGCCGCACCGAGTCTACGGAGAGGGGCGGCATACAAATGCAATCAATCAATCAATCAATAATGTCATTTTCATTTAATACTGTTCTATTTATACCACGTTAGCCTCTCTGAATCCGCTTTGGAATGAGCGGCGTATAAATACGATCGATCCACGCATTCCTGCATCGATAAATAAATACAAAAAACACTAACCTTTCCCCAAAGATGCAAAAAGGGAATTCTGCATCTATTACTTATGCGTAACTGTGCCGGAGACCTGTTCCCCGAATTTGGGAGAGAAAACCTGGACCTTTACTTTTCCCGGGGGCTTCTCGCCCTTGGAAAAATACAAAGAGCTCTTCAAAATAAATAAAAGAAACTTGCATTGACTAAAAACAAAGCGTATTTATTGCAAAGAAATAATAATAACGGTTTACAAAGTGAGATGGATCTTTTAGCTTCGCTGAGCTTTCAGCCAAAAGCCGTTCCTGAAAGCTGTCTCCTTTCTGTTCTCTGCTCCCCCCCACTACATCTCAATAGTGGAAAGAAGCAAATTCTTCATCGGCTGGGTTGAAGCTCTTTCTCTGGCTCCTTCGTAGCGGCGTGGGCTCGTTCCGTTTGGGCTGGTGTACGGGGGCTCTTTCCTGAACCCCTGAAACACGCTTCTAGCGCCTTCTGAGGAAGACTGTGGACAAATGCCTTTTATCCTCATTTTAGAAAAAAAGAAACGGAAAACAAACGTTATTCTTCTACCTTTCCTGCGTCAGGGGAACCACGATGGCCTTCTCCTCTGCCTACCCCCGGGGACGGCCGATGGATGTGGGGTCAGCTGATGGATGTGGGGGTCTTTCTGGTCTGCTATTACTTCAGAGACCGCTATCTATGACGACGGACCGAGTGGCACCTGTTAAGAAATGTTGTAGAAAACACCCGCTCCTTGCCTTTAAAGGTCCAGCTCTCTCCGTGCCCCGCAAACAACGGGATGGTCATCTTGCCGGCGACACGCTAGGCGGGCTGATGTAACGTCGCCTCGGTAGGATTCCGCCTGCATCCCTCGAGTGGCTGGGTTCCAGAATTTGGGAGAAAAGAGTGTTATATGATATTGGAACCGTCCTGTGCTTTAAAGTGAGTCTTGAATATTGGTAAGAATCAGTAGACGAGCGGCTAAATAGAAACGACTTTATTCCGTTACAACGAGAAAATGCGCAACAAGTAAAAACCCAATGGCGCAGTGAAAATCTCTGGGAGGCTGTGCTCCCCTGGCTCTCGAATATCCGCTCTCCCCGGCTGTGACCGATCAAACGGTCCGGCTCTCCGCCTGGCGATTGACCGGTTCGTGCTAGGACGGGATGCCCCTCCCCGCCTGGCAGCTTTAATTCTTTAAGGGATCCCTCTCTCCCTGCGTTGCCACCCCCGGGCCTCCTGTTGCCCTAGGAATGTTATTAACGAGTTTAATAATAAATATACAGAATAATAAACTTAAAATGCGTTAAGAGGGTTGATTCCTTTTTCTCTCCCGTATTCCTTTTTTGACAATAGAATGGCAGAGTCTTCTGTCCCTTGGCGATATTCTGTCCCTTGGCCTCAATATTAAATCCTGAAACCGAAAACTCTGCCGTTCTGTGGTCAAAACAGATATTGCAGCCACACAAAGGAATCGACCTTTTTAATCGGATTTTAAAGTTATCCTGTATATTTTTAAAGTATTATCAATTTTAATAGGTTAATGGGAGGCGCGAGCCTTGAAACAAGTTAAAGCCTATGATGCCTATTAATACTAATGATGTTTTAATAATAAAGGATAATTGCTCTTCACACAAAAATAACACAAAACCTACACAACTGACTCTTACATAAGGTGACCAGATTTTAACATTGGTAAAGCGGGACACCATTGACTGCCGGGGGTGTGTGTGTGTCTATGAAATAAATAAATTATTTACCTAAATTATCTGAGACGACGAGAGCGTGTATATGTCGTGGAAGAGAACCAGCCGGTACTTTTCTCTCCGCTGGGTCAATGAATTTTCATCTTACTATGTGATTTATGCAATTAATATCAATATTGGGTTTAGAACCTGTTTTTTTCTTTTATATGTTGTTATTATTATTATTTATTATTATTATTATTATTATTATTATTATTATTATTATTATTATTCTGCCCTTCTCCAAAGACTCAGAGAATTATTTAGTGAAAGGCACTGAAGAAAGTGATAATTTTCTCTAGATTGGGGTCAATGAATTTTGATGTTACTACGTGATTTATGCAATTAATATCAATATTTGGTTTGGGACCTGGTTTTTTCTTTTATATATCATAAATAGGATGCAATAGAACAGGGGTAGGATTATTCAATCTAGGATTAAGCAATTCTTAATTTAATATCTATAGAGACGGAAATAATTTTAGTATGAGGTCTAAATAGAATATTTACCACTAGCTGTACTGATTTTAGGGAGGAAGACATCCAACTACGGGAGGAAGCAACGGCACTAAAAATGAAAAGGCACAAGAAATAACCTTTTCCCACAGCTCTCCACCGGCGGTTCACATGCTCTGCAGGGGTCCTTCAGCTCCCACGGCCGGTCACTTGCAGAGACATCGGCCAAGCTGCTCCGGCGCTGCTCTTAAACGTCATCAACCAGCCTTCCTCAGGGAGAAAAGGGCGGGAACAGAGAACAGCTGAGAGGGAATGGAGAAGAGGGCGGGGTTTCCAAAGGGGGGCTGAAAACTGACAGGAGGTGAGCAATGCTGCCAAAGGAAGTTGGTGAGGGATGCCAGGAGAACAGCACACATGAAGTCAGAGTTGGTCAGGGATGCCAGGAGAAGGGCACACAGGAAGTCGGCCATGCTTAGAAGGACGATGCCAAAGGAAGTTGGTGAGGGATGCCAGAACAAGCGCACACACGAAGTCAGAGTTGGTCAGGGATGCCAGGAGAAGGACACACAGGAAGTCGGCCATACTTAGAAGGTCACTACCAAAGGAAGTTGGTGAGGGATGCCAGAACAAGCGCACACACGAAGTCAGAGTTGGTCAGGGATGCCAGGAGAAGGGCACACAGGAAGTCGGCCATGCTTAGAAGGACGATGCCAAAGGAAGTTGGTGAGGGATGCCAGAACAAGCGCACACACGAAGTCAGAGTTGGTCAGGGATGCCAAGAGAAGGACACACAGGAAGTCGGCCATACTTAGAAGGTCACTACCAAAGGAAGGTGAGGGATGCCAGAACAAGCGCACACACGAAGTCAGAGTTGGTCAGGGATGCCAGGAGAAGGGCACACAGGAAGTCAGCCATGCTTAGAAGGGCGGTGCCAAAGGAAGTTGGTAAGGGATGCCAGAAGGGCACAAAGGAACTGCGATTGAGCCTTAATGATAGAAAACTGCCGTCCTGTGGTCAAATCCGGTATTGCAGCCACAGAAAGAAATACACTTTTTAAATTGGATTTTAACGTTATTATCCTGTATCTTTATTATCAATGCCATAGTAATATTAACAGGCGATGATGCATTTTGCTAAATCAAAGGAATTGGGAATAATCCTGTAAAAAGCCTGAAACCCAGTTAAGAAGGGCTGTGATGGCCTAAATATGAATCATAAGTTTTTAAGAAAGAAGTCAGCAGCCATGCAGACAATTATTATTATTGTTATTTGTAGTAGTAGTAGTAGTAGTAGTAGTAGTAGTAGTAGTAGTAGTATTACTCTTATTATCATTATTATTATTATCATTATTATTATTATATTTGTATTCCGCCCTGCTCCAAAGACTTGGATAATTATTTAGTGAAAGGCACTGTAGATAGTAATCAGGAAAGACTTTAATGAACTCCATCTGTCTAGTGTGGTGGACAGAAGGAAAAGGGGACACGATCGAAATATTGAAAGACGTTCAAGGGTTAAATAAGGTTCAGAAGGGAAGTGTTTTTAATGTATGATTTGGAAGTTGGTAAGGGGGGCGGCATACAAATGCAATAAATAAATAAATGAATGAATGAATGAATAAAATAAATAAATAAATAATGTCATTTTCATTTAATACTGTTCTATTTATACCACGTTAGCCTCTCTGAATCCGCTTTGGAATGAGCGGTGTATAAATACGATCGATCCACGCATTCATGCATCGATAAATAAATACAAAAAACACTAACAGTTCCCCAACGATGCAAAAAAGGAATTCTGCATCTATTACTTACTTACTTACTTACCGCCAGGGGTTTGTGAAGGTATTACAAAAATAATAACTTTATTATATAAAACAGGATGTTGGCTAAGTCCCCAGGTCTACCATTTCCCTAATGAAGAAAGTCCGCACCCACCTCTCTCCTAGCAGAATGAAATATTTTAGGAAATATTAAAAAGACAGAAATATGAATAGGTTAATGGGAGGCTCAAGCGTTCAAACAAGTTAAAGCCTATGATGCCTATTAATACTAATGATGTTTTAATAATAAAGGATAATCGCTCTTCACACAATAATAACACAAAACCTATAAAAAAATCCCTGAAATGAAGTTATACATTGATCAAATTTGTATGCTGCCCATCTCACTATGAAGCATTTCTATGTCTTCCGTTCAAACACTCACCGTGCCTTCAACATCTGCTGCTACTTCCACACTGGCTCCCAGGATTTGCTCCATCCTCCTAAACCAGCTTGGCAACTTTCTTGTGGATTCCAACTGCCAGAATTCCTCAACTGGCAAAAGATGGCTGAGAAAGACTGGGAATTGAAGTACACAAGTCTTAAAGTTGCCAAGGTTGGAGATCCCTGGCCTAAAACACCCCAGGATGGCTAACAAAACCAGAAAAAGAAGCAAATGTTAAGGTTGTTTTCAGAGCTGCTCTGTGCAGGAAAGTTCCCTTTATCCCAGAAATGTGCAGGTGCAATTTCTCTGCTGGGTAGGTTCACCTTCCTAGTTATGAGAACAACTAAACCTTTTTTGTTGATGCTGTGGTTGTTGTTGATGTTATCGGGTCTATAGGTCTCAGGCCTCAATAATGCAGCAGCTCAGCCTGCCCTCCTCCAGCTTTTGGTCATTCCACCGTGCCCATATCTGTACCACGCATGCACACATGGCGTCAGAGAGAGCACCCTTTCCCCCTTTGGCATTGGGCACTGGTGTTCTGTCTGGGTGCCCCCAGACTTCAACACCAACTGGAAAAAACAGCCAGACACGCTGGTACAAACAAAGGCACTTTATAGTTTGAAAAATAAACACAGAGAAAAACCTGTTCTTCCCAACAGGCAGGCTATGAGACTTCACAGCAGAATCCTGACGGACAGACAATACAGCAGACTTCTTGCTGGCATACCCACCACTGTAGAGAATAAGACCCACACCTTTCCCCCCCAAGGTTTCAGTATTCAGAGTCACAAACCAGAATTCCAAGACGCCAAAGATCACAGCCAGGTCCCAGGACTCCCAAAGATAATACTCCACAAGCCAGGAAGGGTGGGTCTGCCTTTTCAGCCTTTCCAGAGAGCACCACACCCAAACCCAGCTGTTGCCTCTTTAGTGCTGAAAGTACCTGGCTAATTGTCCCCTTCGTTGTGTTGCTCTTCTCTGCCGGAGATCAATGATTGCTTGTGCATTTTCATCTAAGGAATCCAGGCTGCTTGCTGGGGAGAGCTCCCCCTCGGGGGACTCTGGCTGTCCTCCCTCTCCCTCAGCCTGAGATTCCTCCTCCCCGTCTGCCTGAACCTCCTGTTCCTCATCCTCCCCCTCTGAGCAGGAAGCCGGCAGAGGATCAGCCGTTCCCTGAGGGGCCTCAGACGGAATCACAACAACTGGTATGAGAAAAGAGCTGTGGGGAGCCATGGTGCAGCCGATGGAAGAATCCCACCAAAGGAATTAAATGTATGGTATCGCCTACAGCGAACCTCGTTGGCAAAGGAGCCCCTCAGGGACTGAGAAGGGCAGTTAACTGCCATATCAAGGGAGGAAGGCAGAGCCAGTCCCTTGGCTAAGGGGCAGGAGAGGCAAGGGGGCAGAAAATCCACTGGATTTGGATGGTGAGACTTTCCCATATATTCTCAGCAGCCTGTTTCAAGGTTGGTCAGCACCTGCCTCAGAGCAGAGTTTGTTCCTCCAAACCATAATCTGAGGTTAAAATCTCTTGTTAGTGGCCCTTTGTAGGATTGAACTGCAGTGTTTGGATTAGCCAGTTCGTCAATGCCTACAACAACTCAAGCTTCTAATTGTTTGTTTCTTTTATTTATTAAATGTGTAGGCCATCCACCTCACTGTTGAAGCAATTCTGGGTGGTTCACAAGATAATGGCTTAAGAGACTTGGTTTTAAATACTGCATGGTTTAATCTTAGGTAACAGCCCAGGCGGTCTTCCTGGAGGAATGACAGAGAAGCAAAGCACGTCAGCCAACCTGGCAAATGTGTTGTCTTGCCAGAGAGAAGATTCTGGAGGCTTTTGCTGCAGACTTCAAATCCTCAGAGGATTTCATGTTTTTCATGGATGAAACATTCTCCAGTGTTCCTTCTACTCTTCTTCAATTTCTTTTTTTCATATTATATATTACTTATTTCAACTGTTCGACTGTGATACAGAAGAGACTCAAGGAGAGGACTATTGAATCTGCAGACAATGCAAAGCTGAGCTAATGCTCTGGAAGAGGAGAAACGTGTACAAAAAGACTAGATGGAATGGGGGGGAGGGGGGGCAAACAGGACAAAATGAGGGAAACTAGTACAGGGAAAAATATTATCCACCCAGATAAGAAAAATGGTCCAAGACATGGAGTCTCTCGGCCAGCAGGTCTTCATAAGCCTGGTTCCACCCTTCTGCCTGGCCACAGACTGTTAGATCAGTGAATACAGTTGTGATTGGGGGGAATTTTTTAAAAAAAATTACAAGCCAGACTCTGCAAAGTCCAAATCTCCTATTGCCCCGAGAGACGGCTTTTCCTTCTTTTTGGCTGGGCAGTGGGTTGCTTTGGACTCGCTGGAGAGCAAAGGAAGGCATGTCCTGTCCTGCCCTTTCTAACCCTGACTCGATTTGGATACAGGTGGGCAGACAAAAGCCGTGTCCTTGGACTAACCACCTTATCTTTGGTATTGCCTAACAGATGCTGTCGCACACCATGAGCCGCCTCTACTGGTTCCCAACTGCTAGTGATAACAAAAAGAAATAAACCTTTTCAATGAGATTTTAAGATTGTTATCCTGTATCTTTATTATTAACACGTTAATATTAAAAAGGCTTCTAATAATAAAGATGCAGCATAATAATCTTTAAATCCCATTAAAAAGGGTTTTTTCTTTTTTCGGCCTGCTATGCCTGTTTGGACCAGGTGAGGGCACTGTTTTCTCTCCCTTAGCACTAGTTTTCGTACACCTTTTTAACTTGGTTGACTTCTTTGGAAACGGGATTCCTCCTTCTCTTTTCATGTTGCGGCCATTGGGCCTCCTCTTGCTGTATTAATGTTAATCGTGAGGCATTTAATAATACTGATGCGGAATTATAAATTTAAAATCCCACCATGCTGAGAAAATCACTGACGAAGAAAGTTGGGGGGCAACCGAGAAGGATGGACGAGAAATCGCCCATGATGGGAAGATTGGTTTTCAAAGTAACTGGGGGACAGCCATTGAAAACGGACAGGAAATCATGTGTAAAGAGCTCTGTGAAAGCAAGTTGAGGTGGAATGCCAGGAGAAGGGCACAAAAAAAGGAAGTCGGCCCTGCTTTTCCTGCCACTCTGCACTGCGGTGCTATTTTTGGCTGCTATACCTACTTGGGCCACACAATGGCATAATTTTTTCTTAGCGATAGCGCTGAAGTCATCATAGACCTTTTAGAATAAGTTTAATTCTTTTGAAGGATTCCTTCTGTGCCTGTGTTGCGACCCCTGGGCCTCCTGTTGCCCTATCAATATTAATAAGGTATTTATTAATAGATATACAGAATAATAAACTTAATTTACTTTTACTAATAAACATAATTACCTTTAAAGGGTTTATATCTTTGTGTCTGATATTCGTTCTCTGACCACAGGATGGCACTGTTTTCTGTCCTTTAGCGATTGCGTTGAGGCCTTCGAAAAGGCCTAGGATGGCCTCGATGTTAATGATAGAAAATCGCCATCCTGTGGTCAAAGAAAGCATTGCAGCCGCGCAAAAAGAAAGCGACCTTTTTAATAGGATTTTCATTATCCTGTATCTTTATTATTAAAACCTTATTAATATTAATAAGGAGACGGGAGGCACGTTTGCTGCAACACAAGAACAGAAAAAGAAATCCTGTCTCAAAAGTCTTAAACCGAGTTAAGGCCTACTATGGCCCATTAATATTAATAGTTTCATTAATAAAGGATAATCTTTGGCTGCCCCATGCCTTGCTTTGACCACAGGATGGCACTGTTTTCTGTCACTTAGCATTAACGTTGAGGCCATCGTAGACCTTTTTAACTTGGTTTAGCTTCTGAGATGGACTTCCTTCTGTGCCTATTTTCAGCCCCCTGCCCCCCATTGCCCTATTAATATTAATAATGTGCTTAATAGATACAGAATAAATTTATTAATAATAACGTTTATTATTAATAATAAACCCCATTAAATTATTGTCTTTATTAATACATTTTATTAATAATAAAAAACCCCATTAAAAGGGGTTATTTCTTTTTTTTGTCTATTCCTTTCTCCTCCCACATGCTGGGGAACAGGCACAGAAAAAAGAATCCTGTTTCAAAAGCCTTAAACGGAGTTTAAAGGGCCTGTGACAGCTTCCATAGCCACAGAATGCTATTAACATGCTATTAAAGTGTTTTATTTCTTTTGGTGGCTGCGATATCTGCTTTCTTGACCGCAGGATGACACTGTTTTCTGTCCCTTAGTGATACAATTGAGTCCATCGAAAAGGCCTATGATGGCTCGATGCTATTGCTATGGGACAGAAAATATTCTGAAATTTTAATTATTGACACCTTATTAATATTAGGTCGATGGGAGTCCTGTTTCCTGCAATGCAGACATAGTAAAAAAAAAATGTCCTGCTTCAAAAGCCATAAGCCAAGTTAAGGTGACCTATTAATGACAATAATTCTTTTAATAATAAAGAATAGCCTTAAAATACCATTAAAAAGGTTTGTTTCTTTTGGGGGCTGCTATAACCTGCTTCAAACGCAAGATGGCACCCTTTTCTGTCCCTCATTGTTAGCATCGAGACCATCATAGATCTTTTTAACTTGATTTACGTCTGCAACCAACCAGGCCAAACAAAATCCAGGCTGGAATAACAACAACATTGTGGCAGTATTTTAAAAGGCAAGTGTTTGTTTTTAAAGAAAGTGTATCAGTGGGGGACTGGAAATCATGTTACAACTTTGCATGGAGCAGCCAAATTTACTTTATAAAACACCAAGTTTGAAGCAAGATCTCCCAAAAGCTGTAAAAGGAAAAGTTTCCTGCCATCGGCTGCCCAAACGTGCTTTCCAGCTTCTTTCGTGTTTTGGCTTCCAGGCCAGGGACCCCGCTCACGCCTGCCCTTCTTTCAGCCACCGCAGCAGCTGAGGCGCATAGTAGGTGATGATGACATCGGCTCCTGCAAGAGAAGCGTTGACAAAATGAAGCCCCACAAACATGCGCGTTGCTCAAAGCAAGGGGTGGGGGGCTTTGGCAGAAGAAGGCTGCCTGACCGCTTGCTCCTCCCCCTCCGGGCAAGGACGTAGCCCAGGTGGCTCCCAGGAATCCAAATGGGCCTCCAGCTCCCTCGGCCCCTCCTGCCCCTCCCCCCCATGCCGGGCACTGGCGGTGGGCTTCCCTTTGCAGAGGGTCAGCCCTGCCTGCCTCCCTCCCTCGATCACCTGCTCGCCTGAACCCGGCCATGGCCTCCAGGACTGCTGCCTTCAGGTCAAAGGCCCCGGCCTGCGCCCCGTGCCACAGCATGGCAAACTCTCCCGAGACGTGGTAGACAGCCAGCGGGTGGCTGGGATGCTGGGGAAACACGCACCATCTTCCTCAGCAGGGGGGAAGGGAGGGCCAGGCACCCACCCTTACTGCCCGCTCTCAGGGAGGGGGGAGGGGCTTACTCTGTCCTTCACTTCCCGCACGAGGTCTAGGTAGGGCATCCCAGGCTTCACCATCAGCATGTCTGCCCCCTCCTGTACATCCCGGTCCTGGTGTGGGGGGAGGGGAATACAGCAGAGGGGGGTCGTGGGGGTGGGGGAGGTAGCAGAGCCGCTTCAGGAGACAGCCAGGCAGGAGCCAAACCCCAGGCTTTGCTCAGTGGGCGACCAAGAGGTCAGGTGCAACAGCCAACCCTGCTCTGCCAGAGCATACGTGCACCCGCGGAGCTTCTTTTCTGGCCTAAAGCCTGCCGGTGCCCAGCCTGGCCTTGCCTGCCCTCTCCCCTCGGCACTATTATAGGAGCGGCCAAGCTGAAGCTGAGATTGGGAGAAGATCTGGCTGAGAGGCTGGAGGGCATCAGTGCCCTTGGCACGGCCAGCAGCCTGAGGGGTAGCAGGTTGGGCTGCCTTCAGCAGAAATTCCTCCGGGGGCCTCTGCCTTTTTTCGCACAAGTTCCCAGGTCTTCAGAATACGCAGCCCTCCTCCTCCTCCTCCTCCTCCTCGTCTCCCGAAAGGGGAACGCCCGTGGCAAATATCCAGTGGTGCCCTCAGGGCCCATTGGCTCCACAGGCAAGCCCAGCTGGTTCTCTCCCAAGCCACTCACCACTGCCCGCAGAGCCAACCCTCGAGATCCTGGAGGGAGCTGGTAACACCGCCGGTCCCCAAAGGCGGGCTTGGATAAGGCCGCGTCTCTATACAAATCAGAAGAAGCCGATTGACCTCCTTTCGCTCCCCAGGCACCAAAGGGGCCCCATCAAGTTCTCTGGCGGCTGCTCCCTGGTCCCTCTCCCTGGCCAAAAACAGCCCCAGCAACCCTCACCTGAAAGGGCCATAGAAGCAGGAAGCAAATTTGGCACTGTAGCTCAGGACTGACACCTGCAGGGGCAACAGCATGTACCACATCATGCACCACCTCTTCCCAGACCCTGAGCCCTCCCCCACCCAGAACCCTTCGGGCCCTTCCCCCACCGAGTGGCTCAAAACCTGGAAAGCTGGGAGCCTCTGAAAGCAACTCTGCATCTGGGCTCGGGACTGAATCCACACCTGTCTCAGCGACCTATGAAAGAGGCTCCTGGCCATATCTCTTCGGAGCCTGCTAGTCCCAGACACCCACCTTATTGCCCAGGTCATTGGCAACCAAGGCCTCCTTGATCGCATGGATGCGCCCGTCCATCATATCCGAGGGGGCCACAATGTGGCAACCTGAGGAAAGGTGACAGGAGGTGTGAACTGGCGAGGGTGGCAGCTCCTCTGACTGGGCTTCCTCAAGGGAGAAGCAAGGCCAAGTGCATCCTGGGCGAGGGGGGAGCCTGACTGCTGGTGGAGGTCCAGCCCCACCTCAGCCAAGGAGCCACCTGTGCGGTTCTGCCTACTCCTAGCAGCTGCCCCAGAGGTGCACTGCAACCTACCCAGCAAGCAACTTACCTGCCTTGGCATAGGCCAGGGCCACCTCTGCCAGTCTCCGGCAGCTGGCCTCGTTCTGAAGGGAGCCATCCGGCCGAAGGAGGCCTGCAAGGCAAGGCAAGCATTGCAGCCACGGCCTTCCCAGCCACTTGCGACAAAGGCCCCAGGCCAAAAGGGCTCATGGCCTACCCCCACCGTTAAGCCCTTTTGGCGTCTGAATATCAAGCTCCTAGTCCTTTCCAAGGCCAGCAGCACTCACCGCAGTGCCCATGCGAGGTGTAAGGGCACAAGCAGACATCACACGCAATCAGCAGCTCGGGGAACAAAGAGCGGATCGTGTGTATGGCCTGGATGACAGGTGTGTCTTTGGCATCGGCTGCAGAGCCACGTTCATCCTGTGGGGCAGAGAGGGAGAAGCAGCTGGCCACCTGCCCACCTAGAAGCCAGGCCCTCTGCCCAGGAGCCGCAGCGGCTCCACCGCAGTTCAGAAGTGCACCTTCATGGCCTGGCTTGGGACTCCAAAGATCAGCAGGCAGGCCAGCCCATCCGCCACCAGGGGGCCCAGCAGCTCCTCCAGCTTGTTAACTCCATGCCTGGGGGGGTGGGGGTGGGGAGTCACATGTCAGCTCAGCAGGATGACCCACAGAATGGGAGGCAGACCCCAAACAGGCAAGTGGGTCAAGCCAAGAAGTTTGTACCCAGAGATCACCTGGAACATGATGGGGCCCCATGAAAGTGGGAGGGGGGTTGCAGGCTCGGCTCCCCTCGCCAATACTACCTCTCTGCATAGAACCCCCCCCCAAATTAAAGAAAAATAAACTATCTATAGGGGTACATAGAATAAGATCCCTCACGCTCTGGTTCCCTAGAGATCAAAACTACTCATTTAAAATTTAAATTAAAAGTGAAATTCCAGTTTTCCCAAGTTCCCCGGGTGACCTCAGCTTTCATCTTCAGTAACAATGGGGTTCAAAGCAGCAATGTGTGTGGCAAGCGAGCTCAGGCACATACATGCACACATACATGTGTACACACACGTGTTTCTTGCACAAGCAGGCCGAGGGAGTAACGGGCACACCCTGCCATCTCCCCAAGGGCTATTATCTCCAGCGGGCAGCCGACTGGCAGTTTCCCGCTTTTGGAAGTGTTTCTCAGGGGAAAGCGGAGCTTCTCCAAGGCCCTTCGTCTCCCGGCTCTCCCAGCACAGTGCACGGCAAGGAGGGGGGGGGGGGGGAGGGCAGGCAGGGCGCGCCAATCCCTCCGCTGAGCCGCCGCTTCTGGAGCTTGGCGCTGCTCGGCCGGGCGGCTGGAGGGCAGGAAGCGCGAGGCCGACTTACCGAGCTTGGCCGGGCAGGCTGGCGATGGGCTCTACGGCATCCGGGCTGTCCCTGAAAGGGTCGAGGGAGGGAGGGAAGGAGGGGGGCGCCGTCAGGGGGCGCAGCGGAGGTCGCGGCTGTTCCCCCTCCCCACCCGGAGCCCACCGGGCACTCACGAGACGAAGACCGGGTAGACGAGGTGGCGGGCGGTGAGAGCGGCGGCCGTCGCCTGCCACGAGCGGAGCACCGTGTGGAAGTAGCCGCTGTGCAGGGGCGGCTGAGCCTGCATGGCGCGTCTGGCGGTCGCTGGACTCAGCTTCCGAGCAGTGAGGCGGGCCTGGGCGGGCGGAGCGGCGGCGGCTTCCTCCTCCTCCTCCCCGACGGGCCGCCCCGCTTCAAGGCCCAGCGCGGCGCTTGCCCCTCCCCCCGGGGCTGGAGCTGAACCGGCCAAGAGGCGCGCACAAAGTGGCCGGACTCCCCGCTCTCGGCCGCTGCCTCCCTGGCCCGATGCTCCCGCAGCGCCGCGCTCTTTTCCGGCAAGGCGCCGGCGATTCCAATGTGGGCCCGAGTCCTTCGGGGCTGGGCGGCATAGAAGTCCAATGCAATGCAACGGAGAAAACCTCTTCCGTGCTTGGCTTTAAAAGCGCGACCTCCGCCTTTGCCAGGCTCCCGGTCAGGGCCGCCATCAGGAATTTTGGGGCCCCATACAGCCTAAGTGTCTGCCCCCCCCCCATTTTAAAACTACTTTTTTAAAGTTTTTAAGATGATGTTAGATAATCATCTGAAAATAGCTGTAAATAAAACCCGATGTTCCCAGAATTAACTTTATTCATAAGATTATGATAGCAACAACTTGACCTTAGTTTTACTGGAACTATAGAATAATCATATAATAACCGCTGATGTTACAGGCCGTATAACTATATAAAGAAGGAACTGTGAGGATAACAGTTCATGTTTGTTATGGTATGTTGTTTTGTTGCTTGTCTTATAAAATGCAAATACAAAATTTAAACAAACAAATACGTATATTTTAAAATGATAGATTCTTTACTAATTTTTTTAATGTTTACATAATAACTACTTTTAAAAAAAAAATCATCTGTCTGAAGTAGTGTAGGATTCCTGTCTAAGCAGGGGGTTGGACTAGAAGACCTCCAGGGTGCCTTCCCACTGTTATTCTATTCTAATTATCCAGGGGGTTGTGTAGTTATCAGTGGTATTAAAATAGGAGCTGTTAAAAAAAAACCAAATACAATTTCATATTGCTTCACATCTCAATATCCTTTTCAATCTAGTTTTTACGCCCATCGGTGAACGCAGGTCTGAACGAGCCCGTGGTATCCAAGTTAATTTCAAAGTACACTGCTCAAAAAAAGTGAAGGGAACACTTAAACAACACAATATAAACTCCAAGTTGTCAATCAGCGTTGCTTCCTAAGTGGACAGTTTGATTTCACAGAAGTTTGATTTACTTGGAGTTATATTGTGTTGTTTAAGTGTTTCCTTTATTTTTTTGAACAGTGTAGATCAGGGGTCCCCAAACTTTTTACACAGGAGGCCAGTTCACTGTCCCTCAGACTGTTGGAGGGCCGGACTATTAAAAAAAACGTGTGAACAAATCCCTATGCACACTGCACACACCTTATTTAAAGTAAAAAACAAAATGGGAACAAATACAATATTTAATATTTATTCTTCCTCTTTCTCTCTCCCTTTCTCTCTGTCCTTCTGTCTTTCTAATTCTCTCTCTCTGTCCTCTCTTTCTCTCACTCACTCTCTTTCTCTCTCCCTCTTTCTCTCTCCCTCTCTCTGTCTCCTCCTTTCACTCTCTCTCCCTTTCTATCTCTCTTCTTCCTTTCTCTCTCCCTCTCTCTTTCCCTCTTTCTCTCCCCCCCCCTCTCTCTTCTCTTTCTCTCCCCCCTCTCTCTCTCTCTTCTTTCTCTCACTCACTCTCTATCTCTCCCTCTTTCTCTCTACCTTTCTTTCTCTCTCTCCCTTTCTCTGTCCCTCTTTCTTTCTCTCTGCCCCTCTTTCTTTCTCTTATCTCTCCTCTCACTCACTCTCTTTGTATCTCTTTCTCTCTCCTTCTCTATCTCTCCCTCTTTCTCTCTCCCTTTCTATCTCTCCTCTTCCTTTCTCTCTCTTTCTCTCTCCCTTATTTTTTCTCTCTCTCTCTTTCTCTCTCATGCACCACACCAGCAGCAGAGAGAGAAAGAGAGAGGTAGAGATCGGGCGCGTTACCGGGTGGTGGAGGCGGTGTGGGGCCAGACACTGGGTGCCGGGAACGCGGGGGGAGGGCGAAGGGGTGGACGTGGCTGCTGCTTCTCAGCTGCAGAGCCGAACGGGGGCGGAGATCAACGGCGGAGTCCGGCGCTGGGGCCATGTGGGACCGCTTATCCAGGCGGGCGTGGACCAGCAAGCCGCCCTCCGCTCTCTCTCTTTCTCTCTCATACACCACGCCAGCAACAGAGAGAGAAAGAGAGAGCGCGGAGGGCGGCTTGCTGGTCCACGCCCGCCTGGATAAGCGGTCCCGCATGGCCCCAGCGCCGGACTCCGCCGTTGATCTCCGCCCCCGTTCGGCTCTGCAGCTGAGAAGCAGCAGCCACGTCCACCCCTTCGCCCTCCCCCCGCGTCCCCGGCACCCAGCGTCTGGCCCCACACCGCCTCCACCACCCGGTAACGCGCCCGATCTCTACCTCTCTCTTTCTCTCTCTGCTGCTGGTAAAGGCAGGCAGCCGGCAAAAGAGGGAGGGTACAGACTGGGCATGTGCAAGGAGCCGCTGACTGCGGGCCCCAATTTGCCCGGGCCCGGTACGGCGCTCCCAGTAGTACCCGTCTATCGGCGGCCCTGCTCCCGGTTGGGGGGTTTGAAAGGCCACTTCGAGGCTCTGTTGCCGAGCGGCCTTTGGAGGACACGGCTAATCTCCACACAGCCTGGCCCCCAAGCGGCGCGGGCCAGGAGCCCTTCAGCCCGGTTCTGCCTTCAGGGCCCTCTCCCGGGTGGCCCCCTCCCCACACATCCCCGGCCAGCCTTTGTCACTGCTACAGAAGAGGCAACACTGCGCAAGTTTCCTTTTTGTTTATTAACACACAGCAAGCGTGACAGTAGATAACTTTTCTCTTTTTAAATACAGTACATGGGTCAGCACATTGCCCTCACACAATCCCCCCCCCCCCCCACGAAGACAAGCCAAGTGGTGGCGTTTTATAAAAATAGTGTGTCGCTACAAAAGTATAAATTAATGCTACCGGTATTAAGAAATATTAAACACAGTAAAACTTATGAGGATTAAGAAAAATATTCATTAATACCTGTAGAAAACTCTGGCCTAAAAATATTTTTTGTATATACTTTTTTTCCTGTTATCTCTTCTTTAAGATGACGTTTAGATTTATGCATCTCATATTGCCAGGAACACCAAGCTACCCGGGACAGGTGCAAGGCGCCTGCGTTTCCTCCATGCCAGGCCTCACCGGGCCTTTCTGCACCACCCTCCCAATTCATGAGCGGGGACGGGGCTGGCAGGCGGCTGGATTTGGCTCCTGCTGACGTTCGCCGCCATTTTAACCTCCACACAATGGAAATGACCAACCATGGGTCGACACTATCCAAGTGGCCAGAGACCAAACCCCCTCTTTGTGACAACAGTTGGCAGATAGAGGAAGCTCTCAAGAAACACCAAAGAGGTAGAAAGTGTGGAGAGGGGTCATTGATCCAGGCTAGTATTGGACCCATCTGCTGATCGGCCAGGAGGAGGCCTCCCCTAATCCTTTGAACCCGTGTCCACAAGAACTGCTTCAAGCCTTTTCCAGAACCCAAGAACGTTCTTCACTCCCCCTATCCTGCCACTGCCCTTTGGCCCCACTGAGGTTCACCCCTCTCCCGTGCTAAAGATGGCTGCAGCAGCTTCAGCCGAGCTAAGCACCCTTCAACTCCTGGATGGTTCTTTTCGGAGGAGTCATTTTCCATCTTAGAAAATGTGTGTACTTGAAAAACTCATCCCCTGGAAATCGTCTGCCTGAGGGCGAGAAAAATGACTTCTCGGGGATCACCTGCCGCCTCTCCTAAGGCATCCAATTGCGGTGGCACCGACTCACCTATTTGGAGAAGTGGAGGCATTGGGCACCCTCGGTGGGCTGTTCAGAACTTGGCAGTGGAGTGTGGTGCTCAGGAGCCTAAGCCACAGCAGAAGAGACGCAGAAGTGGCCGGCCAGCCCTACAGAGAGTCCGCTTTGGGGGCTGCGAGCGAGCCCGCAGATGGAGCTTCCGAAGCCACCTCCTGGGCATTAGCTCCTCTGCTTCGGACCCCAACCGTGACTGCCGAAAGTGAGGCCACCCGAGGGCCCCGGGCTTCCTCACCAGTCAGAGGAGCTGGCAATGGGGCCGAAACAGCTCCCCATTTCCAAACCAGCTTCGCAAAGGCAACAGTGGAGCTAATGTGTCCACACCATTGCTCCAGATTCTGGCTTTGTCCCAGCTTCTTCCTCAATACGCATAAGATTTTTCAAGCTATTCTCCTCTCCTGACATTTCTGTTATTTGTGAAGTTGTTGCATCCCTCCATTGCTGTTCTAACACAAAAACTTAATTAGCTTGAGAGTCCCACTTTGGGGCTTCCCTGCAGTCTCAGCACCCGTCGGAGGAGCCCACGCCTGTCCACCCGCAAACACAGAGAGGCCTGTGAGCAACTGCCATGCACTCCCTTCTCTTGCCATGTGGATTTTTAAAAAATTAAAAGCAATGTTCAAATTTAGGAATTTTAAAATAATGCTAAAAATTCAGAAAGGAATTCTTCTTCTCTTTGTATTTATTGTGCTAGGCGTGAATGTCTTAAGTATGAAACTTTGTAATAACCAGATCTATGAGAACACCCAAGGCAGATTTAAAAGAGTGAACAACTCCTCTTGGGGATTAAATTCCTGTTTAAATTTAATAGCATTCAAAGCGTCCACCTATGCTCACAGGAACCCCAGTGTCCAGGGAGGAAGGGAAGGAACCCGAAGAAGGGACCAGCAAGAGAAAGTTATTCCAAAACCCTCCAAAGAGAGGCCCCGTCCCGGTATCTGCGTGATCAACACAGCTTAGTAAGACCAGAGTTATAATACAGTAAATCTCACCAAAGATCAGGGTGACCTCCTGGTGCAGACGCTGCCTGGCCTATGCAGACTTTAAAGCAGGGGTGGGCAATTAATTTTGCCATGGGGCCCCATGAGAAATTGGGAGGGTTTTAGAGGGCTGGTCTAATATAATTAACTCAGTTCTACCCAATACTGTAAAGACCCAGACGGACACCTGATTGTTGGCTTTACGGCAACACGGTGCACCACAGTCACTGCGCTAGAGCGTTTGCGTGGTTTCTGTGCTCGGACGCTCTCGGTAGGAGGCTGGGATCCGCTCCAGTGGGAGGATGAAAGAGCTCACCGCGTCTGCCCGGACTCCTCCAGGAAAGCAGGAACCGGAGGAGTCCCGGCAGATGCGGTGAGCTCTTTTGTCCTCGCACTGGAGCGGACCCCGACCTCCATGGACCGGTCACAGATAGCGGGCAGGCTTAAATGTGCAATATGGAATGGGGCAGCCCCCAAACTACCCTCAGAGGGAAAAGACCCCACCCCACCCCCTCCCCCCTCAGTGTTGAAGGGGAGGCAGCAAACGCAGCAGTGGATCCCCCTGGGCTCTAATGGGGGAGGGACCCACTCCAGTGGGCAGCGGGGCTGGAGTACAGGCAGCCTCACAGTTTAAGAAGCCCTTCCAGGGGCCTCCAATGGCTGGCTGACAGGGAAGGGGAGAGGAATGGGATGGGTCCCTTCTCAGCCATGCTGGGATGGCTCAGCTGAGGGCCCCACCCCACAAGGAGCATCATCCCTTCTGCTGCTGCTGCTGCTGGAGCATCTTCTCGGGCAGCAGGCAAGACCGGGACATCCCTTCCTTTCCTCTGGCCAAGAATACTTTGAAGAAGGAAGGCCCCGTGTGTGGATGCTGCCCCCTGCCCCCTCTAGCCACCAACCGACAGGTGCTGCAGTTTGGGTCTGCCTAACCAAAACACCACCACCACGACCAGGTGCAACCCGAGAGGAGCCGCCAGGCCCCAGCACCTGCACCGCGCTTACCTTCCGCCTCCTCGCCAGCAAGGCTGAAGCCAGAGAGGGAGTCAACTATTGCTCTGAATGGGGAAACCAGACACGGGTGTCAAGAAAGGTCCTCGCACAGCAGAAAGGAGGCCGGGGGATGGGACAGGGGTGGAGCAGGGGCCCGGCAGGGAAGATGGTGGATGGCCGGCCCTTCGAGGGAGGCCAGTGGACAGAAGCCCAAAGGCCACCCAGTTTAGACAGAGCGGCTAGCAGGGATTTTAAAAGGAGGATTAATTATTCGTTTCTGCAAAATATTCTTTCCGGTTTTAATCACCCCCCCTTCCCCCCCCCCCCCCCTTTTAAGAGTAGTCAAGTCACTGGTATCAAAGTCAGGTAGCTTTTTTTCATCCTGGATTTTTCTTCTTCTTCTTCTTAATTCTTCTTCCGGTCTCCGATCCTGACTTGGAGGTTTCTGAAAGAGAAGCTGCCTGCAAAGGTGGGGAGCCGCCCAGTGGGGCCCAGAACTGGCCGAGATCCACAGGGCTCAAAAGAGGGGGAGGGGAAGGGTTGATTTCTGAAAAGGGGCAATCGTGAAACCATCCATTCAAGTCAATTGAGAAACTCAGCTGCCTAAAGACCCCAGACTGACTGGCCTGCCCCTCTGGAAAACAGGAGGCGGAAACTGAGAGGAGGAAGGAGTGCGTTTGCTTCTCTCCCACATTCCTTTCATTCCACGGAGCTTTTCATATACATATTAATATAGAGGTATCGATATGTGTATCAAAAGCACTTTCTTTTATCTCCCAGGGCGTTCCCAATGAGGTCCACAGTGGATTCTGGATTTGGAACAGCAGTGTTTGCGTGTGGTGGGGGCCCGTTCTGGAAGGGCCACGCTCCCTCCCTCCCTCCCTCCCTCCCAAGCAACCCCCCCTCCACCGTTTTAAAGCATGTTGGACTTCAAGAACATGAGCTTGTTCATATCCTCAGGGCTCAGCAGTCGCCGCCTCTTGATCAGGAGGGCCTGTTCACACATGTTGACGCAGTTGCTCCGGGCGCCCACAGCGGGCACAGCCAGGAGCCAGAAGGCCAGTCTGGCCAGCTTGGTGTGCTTCTGCGTCACGCAGGACCAGTACTGGAAGAGGTCGGGGGCCGCCTGGAAAAGGGGCTCCTGCAAGTAATCGTAGACCTCGCTTTTGCCCGACCGGTCTTCTTCCCGCGTTGGGGAACTCTCGCTCGAGGTCCGGGGTTTCTTGGAGGCGGGCTCAAAGTCGGGCTCCTCGGCCCACGATTCCTTCACCTCGTGGATCAGCTCACACACCTTGACAACGATCTCCTCGTGCTGGTAAGGGGGCACGGGGCGCAGTTTCTGCTGAGGGTCCAGAATCATGGCCACCTTGTGGGCCGAGTGCACCTTGAAGTTCTCCTTCAGGGCTTCCAGGAAAAGGTGGCACAACTTGCTGACGATGCCCGCGTCGTTGGCCTTTGAGGTGAAGAGTTTCTCCAGTTTCACGTAGGTGGGCAGCACCAGCTGCAGCGTCGGCCGGCTCTCGCTGCTCAGTTCGATGACCGCTTGCTTCACCGGCGCTAGGATGGCCGCCAGGTTGCTCAGCAGGTGCTTGTTGAGGTTCTGGATCAGGTTCAGCTTCTTGGCCCGGCTGTAGAACTCGCAGATCTGCTCGTAGCGCTCGTGGACCAGCAGCAGCGAGTCCGTGACGGAGTTCCAGCAGGGGGGGGGGGAGGTCTCCTCCAGGGAGCCGAAGGTCTCCTTGGAGATCCCTGCAGAGCCCGCCAGGTCCTCGCAGACGTTCAGCAGCTCAATGACCTCATGCATGTTGCGCGCTTGCAGGGTGCGCTTGTTCAGCACGCTCTGCACCACGGAGGTCAAGGCACAGGCAGAGCAGCGCAGACACATGCCCGCCTTGGAAAACGCGGAGGAGTTCACCTTGCAGTCCGTGACGTACACAGTCCGGATCTCAGACATGACAAACTCGGAGAGTACGTTTTGCACCCAGTGGTGGACCAAGTCCCCATTGTCGCGAACATCCACCCCTTTGATCCCCAGGACGTAGCTCTTGATGCAGCTGCCTTCCGCCTGGTAGGCCGTCAGGATGTAGCAGGAGTCGGGGCCAATGCTCTGCGAGTGACAGGTGACGCCAATGCCCAAGCAGGCGTTGCTGCCAAGAGCGCAGGTGACCTTCACTTTCACCTGGTTGTACATGCGGGGCAAGTGCTTGAGGGCTAGCGTGTTGAAGTTGCCAAGGATCTCCGTAACAGAGAAGGCGCCGTAGCGAGCACCGTTGTCCACAAGGCTTTGCGCTAGTTTAACAAACTCTTTGCTGCTCACCACGCTCAGCGTCCCCAGGTCCGCGCACATCACCCTCAGCAGCCGCTCTGCTATGTTCTGCCGCTCCTTCTCTGGGAGGGGGCTGTTGAGGAGGGAGCCGCCGGCCGACGCTGCAGACAAGGAGGGAGAAAGGTTGCAAATCAGCTACAACTATCAGACAATCAAAGCAAAGACAGTTTAGACAAAAAAAGTTTAGACAAAAAAAGAGGAGTGGCGTGCACGTGTGGCTAGCAAAGGCTTGACCAAAGGAAATATTCCACGGGGGAGGAAGAGGTTGTGCTGCCACGGACGCCCATCAGAACGAGTCTTCGGCCTTAATTGCGGTTCTTTGTCAGGCAAAGAAGAGCAAATACCACAGGCCTGGGTTTTTTTCGGAGAGGGGTGGCATACAAATATAACAAATTATTATTATTATTATTATTATTATTATTATTGTTATTATTAAATAAACTTTTTCCTCCTCCTGGAGCATTAAGACGCTTCCCAGACTGTGTCATGATTACCCTCGCACCTCAGTCATAAGATGCCAAGAAACAACACACACACACGCACACCACAGGGGCGCCGACCGGCCAACCGGGGCAAAGTGGGGGACCCCTAGAACTGCAGCAGCCGAGGCGGTTGGGTCTCCCATGGGACCCCTCGTAGCGAGGAGCACAGGAGGGAGCCCCTTGCATAATGGGGGTGGGGGGGTTGGCCCCCACGGAGAAGGAGGAGGCGAGGGAGGCCCCTGTCTTCCTCCTCGACTGAAGCAGGACACGTACTGTTGTTGGAGTTGTTCCTCTGGGGCTGCGGCTTCCACTTCTCCTCCACCACCGACGGAGGGGGCGACCTGGGCTGGTTGGAGGCAATGTTGTTCTCATTGTCGGCTGCAGGACAAAGGGGCACAGAGGACAGGAAGTGAGGGCGCTGATTCTGCCCCAACGCAGGCTCCCCACCTCGCCCAACTGCGACCCCTCCCTGCGTCTCGTGAGCCCCAGCAGCAGTCAGTGCCCCCTGGGGAGCTTCCACGAGGCAAGGAGGGACCCTTGACCACAGGGCAGCCACGACTCCACTCAAGCGGAGGCAGGTCTGCCCAGGCTCCCTTGCAAAGGGGGAGAGATACCGGGGGGGGGGGGGGCGTGAACCACCGTGGGATTCCAGCATGGAAAGGGCCCGTGGTTTTTGCTGCCTTTCCTTGAAATGTGACCTTTCCATAGTGGCAACCCACACGAAACCACGCTTGAAAGACCTAGTGCCACGCGGGTGAAAATCACACACTTATCCTGAGAGATGCATCGCACCCCCTACAGTCACATACAGAGGGCACTTTCCTCCCGCTGCCCCACCCCCGTGACCCCCTCACCCCGAGAGATGTGGAATGGCGGCAATATTTAAAACCCCTCCCACCATTTAAACAGTCAGGATCATTTCTTTTATCAAACTTCAAACTCTGTCCATCCATCAAAAGTTCTGACAGGTTATTCAAGGCTTTGAATGGCTGCTTGGTCGTAGAAAGAGGAAAGCAACATTGGCACCGGCCATTCCACCTGCAAGACTTCCGGTTCCCTGTGTAAGGGACTCACCCGCGTGAGACTGCATGTGCTCAAGGAGGTTGTTGTAGAACTGGAACTGGATGCCACAGGCCCCACAGGTGTACGGCTCTGGAAGAGGGGGGAGGAGGGGGCCAAGAAAGCAGGTTAGAGGGCTTGGCCGCAGCCAGCTCTGCTCCTCAGGAGAACAGAGGTGCAAGTCAAGACCGGGAAGAATGCCAATGGGCGGGCACAGGGCAATTCGAGAGGAGTGGGTGCACGCATCCCCCCGGACAGCGCGGCCTGGGTGTCCATCGCACTTACTTTGCAAAAGCGGCAAAGGATTTGAAACCAGAGGACTGGCGGTTTCTGCAAAAGGAGAAAGAGAGAGTCCCCCGTCAGGAAGGCAAGCGCTGCGCCGGGGACAACAAGGCTCCCAAACCACCAAGGACTCTACACCTTAGGAAGTGACTGGTTTTATTTCATCTGTTTATCAAATTTGCCATGACTCCGAGCGGCTTTTTCCAAATGACTCTGCCAAGAATCTTTGACAGATACGTACAAAGGGCCCCGACTGGGTCACCTGGCTCTACTTGATAGGGTCCAAGGGCCCTAAGCCGACGGCCAGACCCTGCAAATTGCATAACTGTGTCACAAGCTGCTGTCAAGAGGCTCCTCCCAATGCAGAAGACTTCCAAACGGAACAGAGTCAACGGACAGCGTCTATCAAGTTCCACTACGTCCCCATTTGAATCTGCGTTCCAGAAAGGAGTGCCTGGACGTCCCCTTCCCATCCCCTCTTTCATTCTGCTAGCAACAAAGGCTCTCTGCACATATCGCAGGCGACCCCTGGAAAGCAGCGTGCCCCCGTCTCAGCCTCCACCTATGGCAGCTGCTCTTCCCTGACCCTCCAAAGTGTCTGCAGCCAATTTAGCCATGGAAGTTGCTGCTGCCCCGGAAGCTGCCTTCCACGGAGATGCAAGGGACGCCAAGGATCCCGCTGTAAAAATCAGGCCTCCCTGGTCCACGGCGGGGAGTGTGCGTGTGCCGAACGGAAGGAGAAACCGGGGTGGTGGTGGTGATGCTATGATAGATGCACAAGCACATGGCGATGCTGCCAGGGGAGTTGAGGCTGGAGGCGCTTCTGTTTCTAAAGAAACTTTTCCCTTCGCAATTCGCATCATTTGGACCGTTAGTTTTGAGGGTTATCCCGGCCTAATTCAGCCAGCAGGAGCCCTCCACCCTGAGACAGGCTCACCCAGTGGGGCCGGGGGAGGGTGTTCCGCCCCTGCCATTTTTGTCCTATGCGTAGCCCCCCCCCCCCCCACAGTGAGGTTCTCCCCAAGCTCTGGATTAACCCCCACCCCACTCCCCCCGGCTGTTGTTTAGAAGAGTTCTGCCTCTTCTTCACCCAGACTCAAGACCCCGCACATCATCTGACTTGTGGTCTTCTCTCTCCCCCTTTTTATGTAGTGTTGACTTCATTGAAATCTCCTCGATTGCCCTGAGTGGCTGGGAGCCCTTGAGAGATGGCAGGATCCAGCTTTCACAAATCCACAGAGCCGGCAGTTGGCCAGCTGGAGAAAGAGAGAAAGCCCTGGACACCGACTGACATGGGAGCCGGGCATTGTCGCCCTGGACCCCCTCTTCAGTCCAGGCCCAGCTTTCGGCCCTTTGCTCATCCTGCGGGGGGGGTGGGGACGACAACGCTGGCAACACTGCACAACAAGGGCGCCCAGAGAAGGGCAGTGACTCACCACTGGAGTTCTGGGAGCTGCTGTTGGTTTCTTCAAAGTTGTTCTGCAGTTTGCTTTCCACTCTGCGACTGAAAGCACTTTCTGCTGGGTGGGAGAAAAGACGGAGAGGGGCTGGTGAGCGCTGACCCCAAGTGGGCCCGCCAGGTGGGGAGCAGGGAAAGCAGAGGAGGCCAAAGCAGCCTTGGAGGACACGGGCACAGAGTCTTCAGCAGGCCTGGAGCGGCTGGAGATTCAGCTGAAGACGTGGGCAGCCTGGACCCACTTCAGGGGCAGAGGGCAGAGGCCTAGCATTTTACAATGGGAGGTTTGTGCAATTTAACTCAAAATGAAACAATAACAGATCAGAATTTCATTTTTTCCATTTTCTGTTCAACATGGCAACCACCACTACCTAGCTCTGTTTTACCTTCACAAGCGGCCTGGGCTGCTTGCGCAACTGGGCTGTGTGGAAATGCACAGGCCAAGCAGTGCAGCCCTGCTGGCCCCGGTGAGACCCACCCCCCCAACATCCTGACCCACTGCCGCATGGACATTGTTGCAAATCAACCTCCTGCTCTGCTTTTGTAACGTCTCTCGGATTGTTCAGTTTGCCGTAAATCCATGATTGAGAGGATTAAAAGTAGACTAAGAACAAGTAGCTGCTCAAAGAGTCTCTCAATGCTAAGGGAGAAACACTGGACCACAGTTCGATGCAATTCGCCATCGTGTCTAGGCACAGAAGCGGGCAAAACCTACACCCCCCTCTTAACCCACCCCCAAAGTACACTCCGTGTATATATAGTATTCGGTTCCTTTTCCCAATAAAAGGATTTTTCTTAGTTGATGCCAAAATAACTTTGAGTCAGAGCCCTATAAACTCACCAGACGTGACCACCCCTCCCTCAATTTCAGGGCGCTGCCTCTCCATCCTTTGCCCGTGTTCCTAAAGGGCGTTTTCAGCCAGGCTCTCGGTGGACTCGGGGGGCCCTCGGGGGGCACGGGTGGGGGCATCCTCTTTGGGGGCGCACAGGCAGTAGTTGGGGGAGGGGGGGTTAAAAAGCGCGATCTGTACCTGTGGTGGCCTTGCTTCCTGGGGATCCAGAATTTGGAGCGCGGAACGTCTGTGGCGGGTATGCCGCCGGTGGGGTACCGGAGGGAGTGCGGTTGAGGAGGGTGGAGCACCGGATTATGGATGCCGTCGGCGTTTTTTTGCCCGATTGGCTGGCCTGGGTCTTCACAGCCACGAAGAGTGGAGATCGCGAGTACTCTGGATATGGATACTCAGAACTAGTGCCACGATGGACAAGTCAGTGCCCGAAACGGCCTCGGCCAGAGCACTCCCCCCCTCGCCAAGAAGAAGGCCATGGTCCCCCTCCCCAAAAGGCCCCCCCTCCGCCCCCCACACTACATGTTCCTCAAGCACGACGCACACAAGGGCCATGGGTCTCCTGGCTCCTCCGGTCAGTGTCACCCGCACAGCCCCGGCCTGGTCCCCACATGACCTCCCGGCACAGGGGGCATCTCCCGCCTGACCTACCACACCGGCCTTAGCGTCAATTGAACATTTTCTTACTACACTGGCACAGCTGCCCAAAGGCACCACTTTTAGTGAAAATGTACACGACACAACACCCGACAAAAGGCCGCGCTCACAAACATTGTCTTGAGGCTAGAATCACAGTAAGAATTTATCCAAACCCATCCTATTCAAATCCATGCACATTCATCACCAATATCATCAATATCCAGTTGACCACAAAGAATTAGGTTTCTTTAGCCACATAGAAATCCTTAAAAAAACCCAGACTTCTTTCTGTCACCATCTAGAAACAACCACTTTATGTGCCAGCTCGCTCCTTTGAGATCCCATCAATCAGAAATGTGGACTTATTTTTCCCCCCTTCCCTACAGTTCGTCTGAACCAAATCTTTAATTCTGTTTGCCTGAAAGTTAAATATCTGGATGTATAATTTAGGAACTTTCCATTTACTGCCACATCTGAAGGCAGAATAAGAGTTAACATGGAAGATAATTGCGTAAGAACATTTTAATTTCACTATTCTATCTTGTATTGCTCCAAGGCACGAACATATCATGAAAATAAAAAAATAAAATGTATAACATTCTACACTTCCAATTTTTTTTAGTACAGTGGTCCCTCGACTTGCGCGTTCTCGATTAGCGCGAAACGCTGCAACGCGGTTTTTCAAAAAATATTATTTAAAAAATAAAATATTAAAATATTATTTTTTAAAAAAAAATTTTTTTTTTAAAATTTTTTTTTATTCTGTTCCCTGAATGGAGACCGCCGGCCGCTCAATCGGGCCGGCAGGGAACAGAATGGAGCCTTCCGCGGCGGGGCTGGTAAGGGGGGGAGCCAAGGGGGGAGCCGAGCCCAGCCCCGTGGCATTCGCTTTCCTCCCGCCGGCAGCCGACTGATCGTGGGCTCCTTCGCAACCTCGGAGAGCTTCCTGGTTTTCGTGAGCTTTCATGCCCCGGAAGCTCTCCGAGGTTGCGAAGGAGCCCACAATCAGTCTCGGCTGCGGGTGGGAGGAAGGCGAATCCCCCGTGGGCTCCGTTACATTTTCCGCTGCCAGCCAGGCCATGCTGGCGGCAGCGGAACAATCGCTGGGTGGAAGGCGTGCTCGGCTCTGCCGCTCCAGCCGCTTTCGGCCGAGCCTCCCCGGCCAAGCAGCCAGGGAAGTCGAGCCAGGCGTGGCGGCGGCAGCGCTGCTTCTCCGGTCGCCCGGTCCTCTCCTGCCTCCTGCGCCGATGTTCCCCGCTGCGACGGAAGGCAGTCGCTTGGCTAGGGAGGCTCGGCCGAAAGCGGCTGGAGCGGCAGAGCCGAGCACGCCTTCCACCCAGGGAGTCCTGCCCTTTCATTCCCGCCGACCACAGGGGCGAGGGGTGGGGATGAAGGGGCAGGACTTCCCGGGCGGAAGGCGTGCTCGGCTCTGCCGCTCCAGCCGCTTTCGGCCGAGCCTCCCTAGCCAAGCGACTGCCTTCCGTCGCAGCGGGGAACATCGGCGCAGGCCGCCGCCACGCCTGGCTCGACTTCCCTGGCTGCTCGGCCGAAAGGGGCTGGAGCGGCAGAGCCGAGCATGCCTTCCGCCCGGGAAGTCCTGCCCCTTCATCCCCACCCCTCGCCCCTGTGGCCGGCTCATCCAGGGGGGCGTGTGTGGACTGGCAAGCGGCAAGCGGGAAGACCAAGGGAAGGTTCCTTCAGCCGCCCAACACCTGATCCGCTCCGCAGCGCGGCAGCAGCGAGGAGCCGAAGATGGGGTTTCCCCTTTGCCTTTACCCCATCTTCGGCTCCACGCTGCTTCCGCGCTGCGGAGCAGATCAGCTGTTGGGCGGCTGAAGGAATCTTCCCTTGGTCTTCCCCGCCGCCCACACGCAAACTCCACCATCTGCGCATGTGCGGCCATGAAAAAAAATGGCGCACATGCGCAGAAGGTTTTTTACTTCCGCATCCAGTATAACGCGGAAATCGGTTAGCGCGGGAGGTCTTGGAACGTAACCCCCGCGCTAATCGAGAGATCACTGTACTCTATTCAGTTATTTATATCTTGCATTTATGCCAGCATCTTAAGGCTAGATTGACAGTACTGTCTCACCCAATTTCCCCCACAAAACAAGCAAGCTCTGGACTGTGATCTGGACTCTAATCAGACCCTCACCCATTGCATCATGATATCACCCCCTCCAAAGAAACCATTAATAAAAGGCAAATACCAATTCGCCTTGTGGTGGTATATTTGGTCCTTATTTTTAAAAAGCTACTGGAGATGCCCTAATTCCTTGAGACCACAGACCGGGTGGGGAAATATCTGCGTAAACAATGCACCAAGACCTCCCTCCCTCCCCGACTTCCTGGAATGTCCCCCCTTTGCCAGGTGGGAGAGTCAAGTGGGCGGCCAGCCCCAATCACGGCTGCCTCTCACATCCCTGCACCAATCTGACATGACAACGGTTAGGGGAATTTGTGTGTGTGTGTGACTTGCTACAATCCCAAAGCACCACTGACAACACCTGGACTATCCTTTGGGATCAGGAGACCCAATGGGGGGAGGGGGAGGGAGGATGAAGAAAGATAGAAAGAAAGATAGAAAGGAAGGAAGGAAAGGAAGATAGAAAGAAAGAAAGAAAGAAAGATAGAAAGAAAGAAAGAAAGAAAGAAAGAAAGAAAGAAAGAAAGAAAGAAAGAAAGAAAGAAAGAAAGAAATGAGTCTTCGGAGAGGGGCGGCATACAAATCGAAATAATAAATAAATAAATAATAAAGAAAGAAAGAGGAAGGAAGGAAGGAAGGAAGGAAAGAAAGAAAGACCTAGACAGAGAGACAGAGCACAAGGCTGTCCGCCCTCCGCTCACACAGCCAGGGTGGCTCAGGGAGCCTGGTAGAGGAGGCCGGACCAGAGGGAGAACAGGCCTAACTCAAGGGCTGCTTTGTCCCACGAGAGCTAAGGCAGTCCTCCAGAGGCGGCCGACCTCCAATATTCCACCCCCCACCATTGCTCGGGGCGATGCCCTCTATCTCCCTGATGACTTTGGGAGGCTCCAGGCAATCTTCTCAGCAACGTAAGTAAGGACACCAAAGGATGCACTGACTTTGAGGTCACCGATTCCCCTACGCGGCCTACGCAGCCGTGGCCTGCACACAAAACCACCAGGTTCCACGGCTGGGGCTATTCAGGCTAAGACACGAAGGGGAACGTGCCCTTTGCCCTCTCAACACAGTAGTCCTCACAGCGCAGGACAAAGGGCCTCTTTTCTTGCCGTTGACTAGCATTCACGTGTAGAAGCTGCTTCCGAAGGGATGAGGGGATAGCCACCGGCCTCAATGGACTGAGAGGGGGATGAACCGCCTAGGGCAATGAGGACTAGATGCTTGGGCTGAAGAATGCCTTCCTGTCCTATTTCTGGGGCTTTCAACTGGTGCGACCGAAGGCAAAACTTTAACTGAGTCGGAGTGGCAAGACTTGTCCAGAGGGCACAGGGGCCCCGGTGGGGAGGGTGGTGGACAGAGGAGGCTAGCTCAGCCGCCTGACCAGGGACAAGTGCAGGAAGGGGCCAGTCCTTGTGGAAGCTGAGGGCTGCAACAAGTAAGCAGACAATGTTCTGACCAGTGGTGGGTTCTAAATGCTTTGCCTACCGGTTCACATGCACGCAATGCTTCTGCGCAGGCAAAAAACTATCCTGGGCAAGAACCAGGCTGAACCGGGACCATCCCACCCCTGTTCCCCAGCTACAGTGCCTGATATCAGCCATAAGCAGGTGATGGGTCCAGCCTGCTTATGGCTGATATCAGGCACTGATATCATTGTCAAAAATGTATAAACTGCAAAATACAGCTGTAATTTCATTTATAGCATAATGCAGTGTTAACAATTATAGGCCTGAATATTTTCACTGAAGTACTGAGCCCTCCCTTCTCCCCCAGAGTCCGGCTCTCAGGAAGCCCTGGCCGGCCCCTGGCGGCCCCCCTGGCTGTGCGGACGGGCTCTGCCTGCCTGGCCTCTGCCTCGGGAGGTCCCGGCTGGATACTCACTGATGGGTGCGTGAAGGGCCACGTGTTCCTGGTAGGGCGTGTAATACTTGTACTGCTTGCCACAGAATTCACAGGTATAGTGGCCTGTTTCTGCAAAGCAAGGAAACCATTTTCAGAAGGAGAAAAGTTTTCCCCAAAACCCCTCGACCCAAACATGGACCTCAATTCAGAGCACAGCAGGGTGGACACTTCCCACCCGGTCTGTCTCTCTCTCCCTCCCCCCCCCCCCCGCATGGCCGCTGCTCCTGGGCTCTTCCCTGGAGGGAGGCTGAAGGGGCTCGGCTGCTACCACGGCCAGGTGCCCTTTGGCAGAAGAAGGGGCCACATTTGGGAGTGGGCTGCATAACCTATGCCAGACAGCAAAGGCCAAGTCGCCCTCTCATCCCTGCTTCATCTCAGATTGAGATCAATCTCTAGTTTTAATACCGACCCCCACCCTCAATTTCCCCCTATTCCCGGAAAGAAATTGGTAACATAACAAGGAATGAAGTAGCAGTCAAATTAGAACACTGCAAAACTGTAATTGGCTTTTTTTATCCCAGAGGACAATACTTAGACAATAACTTCCCCTTTAATGAAGAGCTCTTTGTGAATTCTAAAATTAAATCATGAGAAATGCAAGTGGAATATTTTGTATATGTTTGAATATAATGATTAAAGTAAATAACATGCACTTAATTCCTTCTCTTTGCAATAAAGTATTTACATCTAATACTTTGGGCAAATTGGATTGTTTTAACCAGATGCTTATAAAATAGGAAACATTAAGCAAGAATATTTTCATAAGATTTTCAACCGTGTTTGTTTCTTCTCTTTGTCTAAGGGGGAAGATTAATTTTCAGAAGTGATATTGACAAGCAGGTTGCTTGGCTCCTGGCGAATGGCCACGGCCCGAGTTCGAGCTCTTGCTTTGCGTGCAAAAGGTCCAGGTTCACCCCTGCATTTCCAGGGAAGGGCTAGGGACCCCCCCCCCCTCTGCTTGAAGCGACGTCCAGAGCCCTGCAGCCAGTCACGGCAGCCGCGAGCAAGACCTGAGTGAGGCCAAGCGGCTTTCGGGCCTCCTGGGACACCTGGTAGTACGGAGGGAAGGCCGCCAGTGCCAGTGCAACGCGTTGTAAAACCTAACAGTTGCTACTGGTGCTCCTCCTTCGGCCAACCCCAGTGGGAGGTCCATCTAAGGGGGAAGGTTTTCCGGTGGGTCTGTCACCACCAGCCGTGCCAAGGGGAGCGGAGCCCGGGCCCCACCCAGGCAAAGGACGCACCCTCTCTGCCAGAAACGCTCCGTCCCTGGCCTGGGCCTGAACCCTCAGCTCTGAGACCCAGAAAGCTAGTTAATTACTTAAGTTGCAAACTCGGTCAACCGTACTTGGACCAATCTTCTGAAAGGGCTCGGGCTGCTCTTCTTTCACCTCCTCCTTGGCAATCATTGCTTGGTCGTAGGGGTCTGCAAGAGGAGAGAAGGAGGAGAGGGCTGATCGGGGCACGTGGAAACGCCTCCCTGCCGTCACCCCTCAGGCCCTGCTCTCCCCCACTGGCTGCCGTGGGGCTCCTCACTCGCCCTCAGCGGAATTGGTGGCAGAGAGGGAGGAACCACAGGCAACATTTCAGCTCGCTCCTCTTTGGAGCTTTTTAAAAACTCGGGCAAGGAAACAAATCAGCAGAAAGGAAACAAGTAAAGAACCGACATGCTACTGTGGTAATGACTTATATAGACTAACGCACCTTTTACACACGTATAGTATATTTTACAGATTATATATTTTTTGATAATCTGCCTATTAAAGTGACTAATTATAAGCTGTTTGCAATTCAAGATATAAAAATTGCCACAATTATTTCTTTTTAAAGTGTGACAACTGCCAAAACCCGTCTGAACAATTCCAAAAAACAACACAAGCAGCCAACCTAAACCAAGAGGCCCCGAGACCTCCTGTCAATCAAGTACGCACTCTTTCTCCCAACGGAGTAGATGAATCTCTGCACGCACCTATGGGAGCTTCAAATTGCAACAAGTCCTGATTGACACAGCTCCATTCTCCATCCATTGAGCATTTACCCAAATGCTCTTCCTAAACTGTTGGAATCATCTAGCCAGAAGTCTCTATTGGATGAAACTTTATTGCCAAAATGTGTATGGTATTATGCCTCTAAACCAGCTCGTTACATGTAAATAAACACACACAACAACAACAGCAGCAACATTCTTCCTTGCATCACCCAGTGGTGTCAAGAGCCCTGCACAAGAGCTCCCTTCCCCAGTTTCTTTCCATAAAATGCAGGCCTGCAAGCAGTAACTGAAGGTCCTGAGGATGGGCCCAGGAGCCTGCAGGTTTGCCTGCCCTTTGCCTCCTTCCCCCTCCCTCGGGGGGAGATGGGAAACGCCATTCCTTTCTTTCAGCAACTCAGTTCAATTCAAGCCACGTTTGGCCCAGATTCAAGGTTTTCTGGAAACACGAGGGTTAAATGGAGACCCTGGCTTGCTCTGATAAGGTGGGAAGGAGGCTGGCTGGGAGCGGCTGCTTAGCCTTCTATAAGGACCCTCTTCTCCTCGCCAAGCGACACTCACCATCCACCGCATGGAGGTCTCTGTGCTCTTGGAAGCAACTGTAGTACTTGTACTTCTTCCCACAAATGTCACACGTGTACCTAAAGTTGTCTGCGGGGAGGAAAGAGCACAATGTTCGAGAAGCTCCAAGGAGAAGGCCGGGTTTCCCCGCGGAGTCCCTGGCACGGACCCCCTGCCAGCACCTGGCTTTCCACCTGTAACACGCTGGCCTCCACCCCAACGGAAGCCCCGAAAGCTCTAATCCTGGGCAAAGGGTGGGACGCCTCGGGCACCAAGGGATTTCAGGAGAGAGGAAATCAACGTCCAAACCAGCATTTTTCTTGCTTTGATTTGATGCTTTGGGGAGGGGGTGGGGGAAATGCAGTGCTAGAGACAACAACGCCCCCCCCCCCCCCACAAATCCTTGGGTGACACCCATCCCCAACAGGTGGACCAGAGGCTCCAAGGTCAGGAAAGCTACACCACCAGCTTCGTGACATCCCAACTATCGATGAGGTTCTTTCCTCCCTTTGTTACAGAATTTTTCCAACATGCAAAGCAAAGAGCACAAGTGGTGGAAGAGAAGGTCCGTCCCGGGTCAAAACAAGACAAAGTCGCCCAGTGATGGAGCCTCTTTTTGGTGCCACCACATGGCAGCCGCATTTCACACTGGCCAAATGGCAGAGAGGCCCCAGGGGTTTCCCCACTGGCCCCACCGGGCCTCTTCGCAACAGAGTGGTTGGTGGCAGCCGACCCGCTGCCTTCGGGCTCCGGCTTCCCCACCACCCTCTGGACCAGAGGTCGGCAACCTTAAGCCCTCAAGGAGCCACAAAGGCCCTAACCAGAAGCTCCCCGGTCAGTCCTGGAGCCTCCCATCACAGTGTCTCCTTTTCCCTCCCCCTGTCCCAACTGAAAGTCCGATCAATTGCGGGGCAGACCGGCCACAGGGAGCCTCTGCAGCAGAGGGCCGAAAGAGCCACATGCGGCTCCAGAGCTGCAGGTTGCCGACCCCTGCTGGGGACCCTGACTGGCAGCAGCTCTCGGGGGTCTTGGGCAAGAAGGGGGGCTTCCCTATCCCTTCCCAGGACCTGGAACCGGGGGACGACGACCTTTTGCTCGCAAAGCATCGCTCCACGCAATTTGAGGAGGGTGTGGATACTCACTTCCAGGGGAGGCTGCTTCGCCTGGCGCCGCTCCTGTGTCTAAGCGGAGAGAAGAACCGCATTGAGAACGCACGCCCAGGAATAAGCACCCTCCCATCCTGGTCTTTGCTTAGAGGCTTGGGGTCGAGAGGCCAAAGAAACGAGACCAAATAGCCTGAAGATCCTCATCTCAGGCAGAGCCCCTCGCGTGCCAGTACAGTTCCGAGGAAGCACCGGTTGCCATCCAAATCCCCTCCCTTCGTGACAAGCAAAACCAAAAGAGAAGGTAGAATTATGCCAACGAGGTCAGGAACGTCTGGGTCGCTGATCTGAAATGGGTGAAGGTGGCAGCAGGTCCCACTGCAATGTATTTAACTTTCAGGATGCACTGCTTGGGGAGGGGGTCTTTCCTCAGTGGCATCAGGCAGCCAAGAGAAGTGGGTGCCTGCAGGTGAGGGGCACCAGGGCCTCCCCCTTCCAAAGGGCCCATCTAAGCCACCACCGGCCCTGTGCGGGCAGAGGACGGGAAGCGGCAGCAGTTCTGGCCGCTTGCTCTTCGCAGCACTCAATCAAACCTCTCCGCGAACAATACCACGTAGGGCTGGTTGAGTTAAAAGTTGCCCTGCGTCTCCTGCATTCCGTCTTAAGACTGCCACACAATCAACTGGGTGGCCTTTCCTGCTATGGCAGCATATTTTTCTCCCCACCCCCCCACTTGGTTCATTATTCTAAGACGATGTGGGCATATTTATATTTATATTTTTGTTGTGAGCCGCCCCGAGTTCGCGGAGAGGGGCGGCATACAAATCTAAATAATAAATAAATAAATAAATAAATAAATAAATAAATAAATATTTCTCTGATTTGCCTAAAGATCTCAAACTGGCTGTGGCACTTGAGCACAAATGTGACTGGAGGGGATCTGGAGAATTTGCGAATGCAAAACCGTCTCCCAGAAAGAATTCTCCCCACCCGCATTTCTTCACTGCTCCCACAATGCCTCAGTGGCACACAAGGGATCCATACCTCGGTGCGCTCGGACGTGGGTCTGGAAACAATTGTAGTACTTGTACTTCTTTCCACATATTCCGCACTCGTATGACCCTGAAAGAAAGAAGACCACAGGGAAACATTAGGGCAGCTGTCAGCAGAGGCTCAAACCTAAAGCGAACGGAACGGGGCAAAGTCCGCAGTGTTAAGTACCAATCCCAACTCCCTGGGCAGGTTCCAGTGCCGGCGTGCCACGAAAGCCAATGGCGGACCTGCGCAGATCTGCTTGTGCTGGAGCGGCCAAGGAAGACGCCCCCGTGGGGAGGGGACCCTCTCTCGCCCTCAAAGGGCCCCGGACGGCCGCACTGCCTCCTCTGAAATAGACCACGGAGGGTCCACCTGCCCCCATGTCTTGCAAAGCCTGGATCACCCAATCACGGCTGCATCCCTCCATCGTGTGTTGTGACTACACGCGTCCATCTGCATGGAGGGAGGGAAGCAGTCGAGCCCTAGGGCAGGGCTCCGTCTTGGGCCCAGTGCCCTCCACTATCCTCATAAACGGCTCAGATGACACTAAACGGGTAGGAATGGCGACCGCCCCAGGAGACAGGATCCAGAACAATGGGCCCTACGCAGCAAAATGAAATTTAATGTGGAGGAAGGCAAGAAAAGTGAAAGTTATAAGTACAGATTAAGTGAAACTTGGCTCAGAAACAGGAAGGGTGAGACGGGCCTGAGGGTCCTGGTGGACGATCATTGAAAGCTAATACAATCCTTAGCGGTATAAAGAGAGGCAGAGAATCAAAGTCATAGGAAGTTCCACTTTATAAAACCTCAGGAAGGCCACACCTTGAGACCTTGGGATAAGAGCAGAGAAAAGCAGCTAAGAGCATCAAAGGCCTGGAGATAATAAAGGATTGTTGCAGCCTCTAGAGAAAATAAGGTCTCGGGAGATAACGGTATTCCAATATTTGAGGGGGGGTGTAGGTCAACTTATTTTTCAAAGCACTAGGACAAGAAACAATGGGTGGAAACTAATGAAGGAGAAAAGCAACCTGTCCGACAGTGAGGACAATTGCCTCCAGAACTTGTGGGTGTGTCCCATCTCCTTTTCTGGAGCCTGGACAGCCACCTGTCTGAAACGGTTTAGGGCCAGGATGATGAACCATATCGGAGGGCACGGGAGGTGTGGTCAGCAGGCAGGGGAGGAGAGACCGTTTCACCCTAAAGCCCCAGAGTAGGGAAGAAACCACCCAACAGGCAACCCGGAAGTTCGGAAAACGGACTTCCGGTCTGCCCGTTCTGTGCTGTTTTTCGCACTCTGGGGCTTCAGGAAGCTTCCTCGAACCCTCCGGAATGCAAAAAACAGCACAACACGCAAACCGGAAGCCCATTTTCCGAACTTCCGGGTTGCCCTTTTTTCCACCGTCCGGGGCTTCAGTGAGGCCTGTGCGCATGCGCGGGGGGCATGCTTGGGTGGGGAGGGGTGTGGGCAGGTGAACAAAAAAAGGTCTGCGGTCATTGGCTTAGGGTCCCCTGCTTGAGCGGGACATTGGGCTAGAAGGCCTGATCGACCGACCACTGTGGCAGGAGGGGATGCTCAGGCACAGCACACAAAGAGAATCTTCCTACACACACGCACACGCACTCCCCTGCTCCTTCCACTCCAACCATGGCTGAAGGCAATGCGAGAGAGGCGTCTCCTCCAGCCAGGCTGCCCAGAAAGGCCCAGGGAGAAAGGCCCAGGCAGCGTCTCAGACTGGGGTAGGATGGCATAAATTAAAGGAAAGCCTGGCTCAGCTGGGGGTCTCAGACCCCTGCCATCAGCTCCCCCCCCTCCCTGTGGAAACCCCTACCAAAGGATTGAATGAAAAACCTCTACGCTTCACTATGCTGCCTCTTTGTGCAGGAGAAAGTACAGAAAATATCCCTTCAAGTTGTGGCAGCCAAAATAAATTACGGTCTGAAAAATTCTGCAATTATACGCACCGACTGTTTGCCCTAATCTGCGAACATTGTGTTCCATCTTATTCCAATGTTTCTGCTGTTATTTTTCTTTCAAGAATCCGCTAAGACAGGAGAGAAGGAAGGTCTTGTGGGCTAGTTATCCAATCCCCAAGAGTACTAATTTTAAATGCCCAGGCCCGCCCGTCTCTTGGACGCATCTCAACTCTAGTGAAACTGCCCACTGGTGGGAGGTTGAACAACTAGCCTCGTGAAACTGAACAGTATCTACAGTAGAGACCTCCAGATTTCTAGGTTTTATTATATCTCAAGACGTAAAATGGTCATCTAACATCAAAAATGTCCTCCAAAAAGCGCAGCAAAGAATGTCCTTTCTGCATCCACTGAGGAAGCTCAAACTGCCCAAGGAGCTGCTGATCCAGTTCTACAGAGGAATCATTGAGTCTGTCATCTGCTCCTCTGTAACTGTCTGGTTCGGTTCTGCAACCCAACAAGACTGACAGAGACTTCAGAGGAGAATCAGGACTGCAGAAAAAACAATGGCTGCCAACCTGCCTTCCATTGAGGATCTGTAATACTGCATGAGTCAAAAAGAGAGCTGTGAAAATATTGACTGACCCCTCGCATCCTGGACATAAACTGTTTCAACTCCTACCCTCAAAACGTCGCTTCAGAGCGCTGCACATCAAGACAACTAGACACAAGAACAGTTTTTCCTCGAACGCCATCACTCTGCTAAACAAATAATTCCCTCTGCACTGTCAAAGTATTTACTTAAGTCTGCACTACTGTTTCTACTAGTTCTTTCTCACCATTCCCATCACCCATCTCCTCCCGCCTATGAGTGTATGACTGTAACTTTGTTGCTTGTATCCTTAAGATTATTTATATTAATATCGTTTCCCGGCTGCTTATCAGTACCCTATGGCAATTTTTAAAGTGTTGGGCCTCATGATCCCTGACAAATGTCTCTTTTCTTTTATGTACACTGAGAGCATCTGCACCAGACAAATTCCTGGTGTGTCCAACCACACTTGGCCAATAAAGAATCCTATTCTATTCTAGTAATGGAATAATTCTATTCAAGTAGGTCCCATTACTTGTTCAAGCTTTTGCCAACCCAGCAGTTCGAAAGCATGTAAAAATGCAAGTAGAAAATTGGGGACCCCCCTCTGGTGGGAAGCAGTGAAGGTATTCCACCAGTTTGCACTGGTTCAGGTGAACTGCTAGCAACTTCAGGCAGCGCTGGCTCTCTGGCCTTGAAACGGAGATGAGCACTGCCCCCTAGAGGTGGGAATGGCTAGCGCATATGTGCGAGGGGAACCTTTACCTTTTCAATGTGTTCCCATTGACTCAGATTGAAGGGTTAGATATTGGGCAGCAAGGAATGATCCCTGCTGTGATTCACCCAGAAAGGAAAGGCAGTTTCTCGTTGCCACTTACCATTTTCAGGCAAATATAGTCAATGCAATTTAACTGTTTAATAGATTAGATCTCAATTGACTGTAAATGGCAATTAGCCAGCATCCAGGGGCTGCCCGGTCCTTTCTTTTTTATTGCCTGAATTACACTCCGGCGCCCTCCCCACTCCAGGGACCCCAACCCATCCCTGGCAAGAAAAGGTTAAGCCAATGGACCACCGACCTAGCTTACCAAGAGTCTGCTGGTTGCGGACCCCACCAATCACAACACAAATTTCTGCAGGAACCTCGGCTACGCCGCTGCCTTTCTTCTTCGGCTCTTTTGGGTCGCCTTGCCAGAGCACCTCCTGGACATACTCATCCGGCACTTCCGTCTTCACTTTCACCTCGGTCACTGCTGCTGCATCCTCGCTGGGCGATGGCGCTTGGGGCACGGCTGGATCGCAACCTTCTGCTCTGGTCATTTTCTGGGTCCTCTTCAAGCGCTCTCTTGGGGGAGGGGGAAAAACAGAACGCTGAGCCTCCAAGAACCTACCGGAACATTGTCTATCCAGGCAGTCTGCGAGTGAGCGCTCCCCAGAATTTATGGATCGGTGGAATGCCTCCAGGGATATTGGGGACTGTTTTAAAAAAACAGTCTTGTAGGCTAAACAAATGGCTTAGCATTGTATTTGGTTAACTAAAAACCTCTGAATGTCCTTCAGATGGACTCACTTGGGACCTTCCATGGGACCACAACCATGAGCCAAGAGAAAAGGAAGCTTACCTCTTCCACAAAGTGTCGGGAATGTTTAATTAATTACACAACATGTGCTAATCTCCTCTTAAGCAGCTCACAACGTTGTTGAATGCCTAACAACCCAATTCTAAAGAATTCCCAAACATTTTGAGAAACATCAAGCTGAGCATAGAATAGCAACAAATATCATTTGGATCTCTAAAAGCAAACCACCGGCAATCCCTCCCCCCGCCCCCCCAGTTACTTCAGATGCTGAAAGAGATAAAAGGTAACCTGAAGTGGGGAACAAGGGGGCAGGGGATTATTTTCCTCCTGAACAGGAACCCCCGATTTCCGCCTGTTTGGGACAGGATAGGGCCCCATGATTTGGAGCAGACCCCCATTCCCACCAGAGAAGCCAACAGGCCGGTCCCCAGCTCCAACGGGATCAAAGCCCAGGAAACGCCAACCTCTCCCCAGGGGGACCTACCTGCCCACAGAGGCTCTGGTCCCAACACTGCCGCCGTTGCTGCCGCCGTTGCTGCCGCCATTGCTGCCGCCCTCAGCCTGGAACGGAAGCAGCCAGAGAGGAAGGTCAGAGCTCCGGAGAAGCAGCTCCCTTCATGAAGCAGGGACCCAAAGGACCTCATCACAGGCCGTGAGGGGCGAACAAAAATTGACCTCCATTCCCTCCCAAAATAGTAACACGATCCCCAGAGTACCGAGGAAACCATTAAAAAAAAAAAGTCAGAAACTAGGAAAAGCAACCAGATCCAGAACCACACGCCTGCCCACTTGGACGGACAGATGGATGTGTTCTCGGGAGGTAGTACCCACAGCCACTCCGTCTTGTCTGGATAGAGTCTGACCCTGTGGGCCCCCATCCAGACCCTGACAGCCTCCAGACAGCGGCACATCACTTCCACTGCTTCACTGAGTGGACATGGGGTGGAAATGTACAGCTGAGTATCATTAGTGTACTGGTGGTAACTTACCCCATGCCCACAGATGATCTCACCCAGTGGTTTCATGTAGATATTACATGAACCGACCCCTGAAGTACCCCTGACCCCTGAAGTACCCCACAAGATAGGGACCTAGGAGTCAACCTCTGACACACACACCCTGCTAACACCAACTGCGACCGACCAGAGATGTAGGAGGAGAACCACCATAAAACGGTGCCTCCCACTCCCAACCCCTCTAGTCGGTGCAGAAGGATACCATGGGCGATGGTATTGAAAGCCGCTGAGAGGTCAAGAAGCATCAGGACAGAGGATAAACCCCTGTCCCAGGCCCGCCAGAGATCATCCATCAGCACAACCAAAGCAGTTTCCGTGCTGTAGCCGGGTCTGAATCCTGACTGCCGAGGGCCTAGATAATCGGCTTCTTTCAAAGACCACTGGAGCTGGAGCGACACCACCTTCTCGACAACCTTCCCCATAAAGGGACGATTGGAGACTGGACGGTAGTTATTAAGCATGTCTGGCTTCAGGGAAGGCATCTTGATGGGGGAGCGCACAAGCGCCTCTTTGTAGGGAGCCGGGAAGGACCCCTCCCTCAAAGAAGCATTGGTAATCTCCTGGACCCAGCTCCGTGTCAGCTCCCTGCTGGCCGAAATCAGCCAGGAGGGAAACGGGTCCAACAAACAGGTGGCAGAACACACAGCTCCAATGGCCTTGTCCACTTCATCAGGTGTCATCAGGTCAAACTCGCTCCAAACAGATGGACTAAGACGAGCCCGTCACCTCGACTGACTCATTGTCAGCCGACTCTGCACTCCAATTGGAGTCAAGATCAGTCCAGATGTGAGCGATTTTATCTGCGAAAACCAGTGCAGTGCAGTTTATCTTGTGCCAGTGAGTTCCATAGATTAACTTTGGGGCTGTTTCCTTTTATTTCCTTTCCATCTTTTTAAAATCACTTCCCACAGATGGATGGCTTTCCAAAGGGAAGAGGGGTAGGCTCCCGTAGGAATAGCAGCTGATTAAAAAAACACACGGAGTATGTGTGTCCCCCCCCCGGCCCCCAAATACAGCAGAGGGGAAGGAGGAAGAGGCAGCTCCCTCTTCTAAGACTCCCTTCTGGGAGGTGATGCAGCCGGTCCCTTGCGGAAAGAGAGAAAACGTCCAGAAATCTCACAGCCACACTCACACACACACACACACACGCGCGCGCGCGCGCGCTCCACTGGGTGACCTCCAAAGAGCAAGAAGTGCCCCTTGCCTAGTTTTGATGTGGTTTCTGCATTCAGGCATTTATACCACCAAGTAAGGCAAGTAAGTAGGCAAGGGTAGACCTGGGCCACCACTAGAGAACACCAAGACTCATTTCAAAAGTAACCGCAAGAAAAAAGCTGGACAGCTATGCCCCCCTCCCCACATCTGAGCTCCAGCTTCCACCCCCCCACCAGGGTCCCCGAAGAGGGCAAGGAAGTGCAGGAGCTTCCTGCCCCATGCAAGAGGCCACCGCAATTGAGGAGCAGAGCAAGTGGGTAACCAGCCGCTCTGGGGCCACGACTCCACCGCCTGCACGGTGCAGGCAGGTCAGGCCAAGGAGGCAGGCGGCCTAGGAGAGGATCCCCAGTGACCTCCACAGGGACAGCCACACAACTCCCCGTGTAGCCTTTGAAATCTCCCAGAGCCACCACACCCCATCCCCCATCCCCACAAAGCCGTATCTGGACAAAATGGAAAACATTCTGACCTCCACGGTGAGTTCACACCAGAATTTGCCGTTAACGTTTGCTACGCCATCACCATCAATAAGGCACAGGGACAGAGTGAAAGTGGCTGGAGTACAAGACATGAGTGACCGTTTCTCCCACGGCCAGGTCTACGTGGCATGCTCCAAAGTCAGTTCACCTGACAGCCTGGTCATCCTCCAGCCACACGGCAAAGCCAGGAATATTGTTTACAGGGAGGTCCTCAGCAATTCATTTGAGGGACGAATTGAACATCTGTGCTATGCAGTTTATTAGCCTGGCTACATAGACAACACAGTATTGAATAGAAGAGAACTCTTTATTGGCCAAGTGGGTTTGTCCTGGGGGCATTTCCTATTTCATTGTGGTTACACTTACAGCAATGTCTTCATCTGTAGCAGAAAGTGTAAGGTCTCTAATGAAATAATACGGTCACTTCTTCAACTACTCATTCATTGTCAAGCTTTAAGTGTCAATTTATTAAGCCCCATCACATAGTTTTGTAGAGAAGCATGGGTACCCAGCTCGTAATTTATATATAGAAGCACACATCCCATTAAAGGCAGAAATCTGTGAATGCATCAACATAATCGGTTGAATCATCAGTTCTCCCCCTCCCCACGGCCAAATTGGGAACATTCCTAAATTCCAAAGGTCCAAATTCTTCTTTAAATCCAGCCTAATAAAATTGTAGTCCCAAATACTTGTAATTTAAATTTCCCCCATCTTTTTAATAATAAAAATTATGAGATTAGCCATTTTAAAAAATCTGAAAAAGGCTTTCCTCAAAACCAGCATTATTTCAAACCTTGGACGCCACCCCTCCCCCGATGAATTTGCACAAATGTGCATTAAAAGAGATTGGCTGCATTTGGGGGGGGGCACACACATATATGGCAGAAACAGGCCATTTCAGAGGTTGCAGGGAGAGGGAGTTCGATAAAATAACCCCCTTTTTAATTTAAATGCTAATGCACTGAATTAAAATTTAATAACTGAGGAAATTGAAAAGCCAAGCAGGAATATTGGAAATAAATCCAAGCAGAAACAGCTGAAATTAAAAATTCTAGAGAGTAGGAGGATAGAAGCTAAGCCGTCTTATACAATTATATTTTTTCCAGAACAAGGAAGGGGAACAGACGCTATCTATGACCAGCCTTAGGGTGATAAATTGAAAGCTGGGTGATTTATTGTTTAATTTTCCTAAGGGGAAAAAGGTTCCCTTTCATGCTAAAATATTTCATAAATTTCCACCTGGCATAAATTTTTAAATTAAAAGTTATGTGGGTCACATTCAATGCATCAGCACAATTCTGAAATCTTACAGAAATACATATAGTGGGGGGAGGGGGAGACAAAATTCTAGATATTTCTTTTGATTCCTTTATGGAGATTTCTCTTTTACAGAACAACCAAGGCTGAAAGTGTTAAAAACATACAAAGATTATTTTTTCATAATTTTAAAAGTTCTCCGAATTAAACCAATTTGCCTTACATGGTTTTCTCATTAAGGAACTTGCAAGCCAGGGAAGCCATTGCCTTGGATGAGCTACAAAACCTGCCAATTCTTGGCCCATAAACTCCATGGCCATCCATCAAGGAAAAGGGGGCTTCTGCTTTGCCAAAACCATCTGGCCATTCTCCTCTGAGTTCGCGGAGGGGTTGAAGCGCACTCTCTGTGCAAACGTCCTGCGTGACTCTGGACCACAAGCTCCCACCTAAGACCTGGGTGAGCGCAGCGAAGAAAGGAGGCCGCCAGATACATTCCCAGGGGCTGACACTGCCCTGACAACCTTTCCCACCACACCTGCGGTCCAGCAGAGCCCCGCGAGATTTCCTCTGCTTTGGTGGAGCATCAGCCTGGTGCTGCCGTGCTGCCCAAACCCCCTTTCACGGGCAGACAGGTTCCCTCTCCAAACCTCCCTTCGGCCAGTGGGGCTGGAGACCTTTTCCTCCAAGCTTACCAAACTTCTAGCTGCACGATGCCCTCTTCATGTTTGAATATACTTCCAGAACGCACCAGCACTACCTGAGAGCGCCCCCCCCACTCCAATGAACCTCTCCCCTTCCACTCACTTGAATCAGAGGAGCAGCGGGAAGAAATGCTCTCTGCATGCTACTCTCATGCGTATTTACCACTTGAGAAAGCTCCTCTTCTGAAAGGGCCTGGGGCACCCTCCTTCTCCCCCAACCCCACTCCGAACGGCCTCTTGCAGCAAAGTCCACCCTGAGTCTGGGAGAGAAATGCCAGTGCGGCTGCATCTGCCTTCACCTTGCGCTGATGGTGCTGCCAACATGCTCTGGGGGGTTTTGCAGCCATGGGCTGGCTCCCACTTGGGCGAAAGAAGCCCCCCCCCCCCCCCCCCCGAGGCTGCAAGCCACTTTGGATCCTCCACAGACAAGACAGATGCCTCTCTGCCAAGTCTTGGGAATAACAGAGCAGTAGCAGAATGTAAAAGCTTCCAATGAATGACCCTGCCCACTTCTGTCATTTCCCCGCAGTCCAAACCTTCCCGGTTCTGAGCAAATATTGCCGACAGGGGAGCTACCTGCCTGGGAGGGAGACCCAGGTGATAGGACCAGCCAGCCTTAGCCTGGTTTTAGACCTGCACAGCAGCTCCTCCACCTCAGAGCAGCCTCAAAGGGCCTGGACACCACCCACCCAGGAAGGCTCTGGCCGCCTCTGGGGCACTTGTGCACCCTCCCCCCCACTGGGTAGATTCTTCCCACCTTCCTGCACAGCTGCTCCCTCCCTCTCTCTCTCTCACACACACACAGGTAAAATACTGCCAGCGTTTGGCAAATAGCCCCCCTAATGCTGGGAAGGAGGCTTCCTAGCAGAGGCCTCTATTTGCCAAGGCTTGAAGGACGCCTCAGAACGTGGCCAAAGTCCCGTCCCCTGCAATATCCAAAGCAGCAAAATGGAAGGCCATTGCAATTTTCTTTTGAAAAATCACACCTAACTCCAGTCCAAGAATAAATTGATAAACTACCACAGAAAACATTCTGATGCAAAGATTCACACAACAAGACAGCAACTTTTCAGAAAAACTGACCTCCAAATACAAATACAAATCCCTCAGGTGCTTGCTCACCTGCTGAGCACAGCCTGACAGGCCTTAAAGGTAAATTAAGTATGGGGGGGGGAACCCCCAAGCTGGCCACCTGCTGATTCTTTTCCCCCCAACCTCTTTAAAAAAAACCCAAACCTTCCCCCAGGGTTAATAGCAGTGAAAAAGACCTAGAAAATCAATTATGGAAATAAAAACGTTCTTAACTGGGGGCAGAAGCACGTTTCAAGTCCCGATCTCAGGTTCGTCAGAAAAGCAATGTCCATATGTTTCCAGATGCCATTTCAACCCCTCCCTACGAAACTTTGCACAAGAGAAAATGGGAGCGTCTGTACTTAACAATAGGCAAAGAGGCATTTATTTTTTTATAATTCCAAAGTTTTTCTCTGGACAAGATTAATAAAAGGTTTCTTAAATCAAGATGCAGCATTTTGCCAGCTTATGGCAGAAACACAAGATATGGACAGGATTACTACAATGCTAGAGAGGCCAATGGCATCATTTCAGGTTACTTAGAAATAATTATGGAGTCTGTTAATTGCATATGCATTTAAGTGTGAATTAAAAAATATATGACTCACAGCTGTGGTGAAAAATAGCTGCAGGGGGAGAATACAAAATTATGAATTTCATATTTCAATCCAACTGAAGTCAGGGTTAAGGTGAAGGGAATGCAGCAGCTTTAAAGCCTTTTCTGATAAATATGTTGCTCCTGGGTAGGAATTAAGGCTCGCTAGCAGCACACAGAAACTTCAGCCAAAAAGCACCAAAGGGAAACTGAGGAATGGACCAGAAATTCTAACAAGCACGAGCATCTCCGAGACCCAGCTACAAGGAATAAACTGGAATCACTTTATAATATAAACAGATATTTTGCTCTTGGGTTAAAATGGTATAGATAAGGAACACACCCGATTTGGTGGTGGGGTGTGAATGTTTCTCTGGTGGTGGGCACCAATCACAGAGCACTTGTTCTATGGTGTGTGTGTGTTCATATTTTATAAAATCAATTAAAAAAATTATTTAAGAGAAAAGGCCCCCAGGCCCGATGATTTGGAGAGGAAAGAAGGCAGAGGTTGACAGAAGGAAATGTGTGCGACAGTGACAGTGCAATACACAGAAGGACAACACCTTGAGAGTTCCTGGGGGAAAAGACAGAAGAAAGCAGGATCGGAGGAGAAGCTTAAAGCCGAGAAACTGACCAAAGACATTTTCTTTATTGCTGGCATGGCCAGCACTGTCCACTTGGGCAAGAAAACAGCAGCAGAGAATTCCAAGAGGATAGGAAACCTGGCTTGCATTTGATGGGAGGTGACCCGTTTGCCTCCTGCGCAATTAATAATGGACCCAGAGGACTCCGAGACAGGGCAGATGCGGTGCAGGCATCCTGTGTATGCCTGACACCCGGGAGTGACAGAGAAGAGGACGTGGTATTAGAGGCTGAAGAGCAATCGGGGCCTTCTGCACCTCCTGAGAGGAGTGACTCAGGAGAAGAGGAGGAGGCTCTTCTGGATGCCAGAGTGCGCAGGGTCTCTAGGATGCATGAGTGGTTACTTAGGAAGTGTACTTGTGGGTAGCACTGCTGGCTATTGGGCCATGCTCTCAGGCTATTTAAGACGGAGTCATGCTTCACTCCGATGCAGAGAATAATGTCGTTCATCTTAGAAAACTAGTTTCCATTTGGGTTTTAAAAGCACCACATTCTTGGCTTCCTTGATGAGCTCCAGCCAAATTCTGTAAGTCGACGATAAGAAATCCTACTACAACCTATAGTAATTAGTTGTTGTATTTATCTGTTCGTGCGACTCTGGCCAGTTGCTAAGACTTTATAATCAGAGCGGTGAAGTTTTTGCTAGCATTTAACTTCTTTGTGGAAAGACTCAACTGCGTCAGACTTTTGTACATAGTAAAACTTTTATTAGTTAATCCGGTGATGGGCATCTGATTCTTGGGGGGCTGAGACAGAACAGATTGTCTGTTTGATTTAAATGTGTTGTTTGAATTTGTAAACTTTGCAGTTTTCTATTTCTGAATAGTAAATGCTGTAACTTATGTGTTCTTAGCTGTTGGATCTGATTTGGAGGCGGGTGTAACTTTGACAGTCGACAACTAAACAGTTACGTAGCATTCAAGAGAGCAATAACTCAAGAGAGTAATAACTCCACAACCCAGAAGAGCCTGCAGGGGAGAACAAGCAAGGCGTAACAATTTTGATGGTATAATTTCTGTCTTCTCTAATCTGAGTCCTCAAGGAAATCTTTTGGGCAATGACTCCTCCATTCTTAATTGTGTGGACCCTTTTAAAAAAAGAAAACTGGAAATTTACAGAAAAATAGAATTATTTCTTTGCCAAAATGGCTTTTTGGGGGCAAAATGGAGGGAAATTTATACCACAGCAACACATTTTTTTAAAGTTTTTTTCCTGAGTGCATCCACCAAATTTTGCCAGAACATAAGAACCAAAGAATTATATTTTAGATATGGCAAGTTAAAAAGTAATAGGCCTCTGGGCCAGGTTGCATTCACCCGGAGAGATCTTAAAATATGGCCAGTGCAAGTTTGCTGAACTATTAACTAAAATATGTAACTTATCACCAAAACTAACCTTGCTGCCCGAGGATGGGAATGATGCCAATGTTCACAGGCCGGTGCTTCTGATGCCTCCATCAGATGCAGGAAGTCGCAGGCTTCGCCATGAGTTCAGCTCCAACTGATGGGTGGAAGAAAATCCAGAGCTGTAGAACTCAACCTTGAACTCTAATTGCAGCCCGAATCAGACTGAGGTCATTTAGCTGAAAAGGTCCTTACTCTGCTCTCAAACCTTTGGGCCATTTACTTTAACACGGAGCACAGGATTCGCCCCCTTCCGGGTCATTTTGTTCCTATCCTGCTGGAGTGCCCCAGGGAGATTCCCAAGGAGCCAGGCCTTCAAGGGTGGACGGCCAGAATGCAACGCTTATAGGGAGCAATGGGAAAGGCCATGGGGAACCCAACAGAGAAGTCTAAACATCAAGCCCCATCCCATGTTGGGCAACAGGCCTACTTGAAGGCACCACTCCCGATTATAAGAATCATCAACCCGGTTACAGAGGACCTCCGACCCTTACCACTCCTAGGGAAAACCCCTCTGGTCTTCCATTGTAGCCTGTTACGTGCCACCCATGATCAGAGGGGGGGAGCAGCAGTAGAAGAGATCACAGAGGCAGGTGACACTTCCTCCTCCTGTGGAAGGGACTTATGCCCCGGTGGAGACGTTGTGGGTGCGCAGCACAGAGGGGAGGGCAGCCTGACGGGCTACTAGATCCCACCGACCCAACCCTCCCTCCGCTTCTGCCTTCCGTCCCAACCCTCACCCTTTGGCCCTGGCACTCGGCTGAGCTGACCCGCAAAGAGGGCACGCGGGGGCCGACTGAGAAGCCAGTGGGCTGCTTCAGAGGAGGCACGGGGGTGGGAGAATCCACCTCCCTCTTCGGATTGCCCTGCAAAGGAGGGGGCTCTGCCTTTGCAGAAAGGGGGGCATCGCCTGCCCTTCCGCCGCCCCTCTCCGTGCCTGCATTTCCACCAAGGGCCGCCTACCCACCCACTGGCTGGACCCAGACCTCGGAAGGAAAAGAGGCATTGGGGGGGGTACCAGGAAGGCCCCGTGGAAGGCCACTAAGCATGGCAGGGTGGCGGAGAAGGGAGCAGGCTGTTACCTCCCTCCCATCAACATACTTTCCTGCCTTCCCCAAGGCCTTCGGCTGCGGAGCCCCAGGCAGAACTGCACCCTGCAAAGGAGGGGGCCCACCTCCAGCACTCCTCTGCCACCCCTCTTGCCTCTCAGCGCCCCCTCAAGTCATTCCACCCCACCCCCTTTCCACCAGGGGGCAGCACTGATCTAAAAGATATCACCACCACCACAGCTTCCAAACTTTCTCATTCTGTATTAACTGTGCGTTTAGAAGAAGAAACATAACATAGGACCTCCCTTCCCCCAATAAAGCTCAGCATGGAATAAATATAAGGCAAAAGACCTACTAAGCTTTAAAAACGAAACAGGAGAAAAGAGCAGAGTTCATGTGGAAACCTTAGAAATCTCTGTAGCAAAATAACTCGTTTCAGCTGACCACAAAGACTATAAATACTCAAGATTAATTTCCCAAGCGAGTATAAAAATAAACAAATTTCAAGTTTACCAAAAAGGGGGGGGAATCAAAATTCTCTTACATCAAGAAACAGTAGACACCTCTCTGTATCCTACATGGGTCAGGCAAATACGAAAACTGTCGTACTTTTATTTACGTGAGCTTTTTTAAAAAAACTTTTATTCTGCAAGATTCAACCAAACAAAGTCACCTTTGCTTTCAATTGGATAAAATAATCAGAACTTTGTGGTTTGAGGGAAAGAAAAGACAAATCCTTCAGCGCCTCATCTGATTAGCCCTTCAGGAATCCAAGCCATCGACCGGAACTTTCAAGGCTAGGAAAGAGTCTAACTCAAGAGTACAACAACCCTGCAGTAGCCCTGCCCCCCCATCCCATGTCCTCCTCCTTTCTCTTGCAGAAACTCTAACTGAAATGTAATAGATTTGGGGGGGGGGAATTAACCTTTGTCAGAACTGCTTTACTCCTAATAGATATATTTCATTCCCAATTCATTATAACCACGAAGAGGAAAAATGGCAAATTTGTTCTTGCTGCACTGGGCTAAGAGGGCTTTGTTCAAAGCCAAGCCGAGTCTACGTAGGGGGTGGCATACAAATCTAATAAATAATAATAATTGTTCTGTCAGGCTCTCTGATAGGAGCCTCCCGAAAATTCAAGGATACAAATTTCAGACACACACAAGTTTGAAAATTCAAAACAATGTTCTTTATCCACCTCTGTCGTCAGGCATGGGGGAATTGACATGTTCCTTCCCCCTAGGCTTATAAAATTTATGCATGGTACGCTAGTGTGTATGATTGGTTTTAATTTGTGGTGTTTTTTAAAGTAATTTAAATATTGGATTTGTCTTACATTGTATTGCTATTGCTGTGAGCCGCCCCGAGTCTGCGGAGAGGGGCGGCGTACAAATCTGATTAAACTTGAAACTTGAAACTTATCACAAAAGTCAAAATAAACTAAGCACTCTTTTTGTATTGCAAAGAGCACTCTTCCCAAAACAACCAGGTAGTCTGTACAATTTCCCTTAAGCAGTCATTAAGTACTTAGCCCGCAGCTGGGGAGAAACTTCATACCCCTTCTTCTTCCAACGAAGGGAGACACATACACACACTGCTCTGCTATGGTTTCAAAGGCGTGAAAAAGCAACAAAGTCCAGCACACAAGATTCCTGACGAAACTGCAACAGATATTCTTCCACAATGGCCAAACCCACATGCTGCTATTTGTAGAAGCAGCCCTAATTACTGGCGCCCCACCCAAACACAGGTGGCCTCCCTTATTTCCTGTAATATGTTCTTACTTGGTCTCTTCTACGCATAACTCTGCGCTTGCGTGGGTCCAAAATGTCATCATCTGAAGCTATAGAAGATAAGGGAGATTGACTGCCTGGGCTGTGTGCCAAGCCCCCCTCTGCCGAGTCACTCCCACCTTCTTCTTCGTCGGAGGAAACTAAACTCTGATCTGATTCTGTCGGCAATAACACAGGCCTGTGACATGTTAAAGTTTCCCCTGCATCCACCTCCCCATTCCCTGGGGCAGGAGCTGGGCCAGAGCCAACCACAAATAATAATAATAATAATAATAATAATAATAATAATAATAATAATAATAGAAAAAACAAAGTGAAAACCAAGGAGGATCAGGACAGAGACCAAGCACACCTGACACACTTCCCAGTTTGAGTCCTATAAATCCGCAATGGTTTGCAGCAGTCACAGGCTGAGCTACATCGAGGAGGCTGCTTTTCAGAGGATTCCCCCCAACTGACCTCAGATTGTGCCCCCTTGTTCTTGTGTACACTTTCTGACCTCAGGACTAAACCTCCAGGCTCAGCCTAGACCAGCGAGGGTGAACCTCTTCTGGTTCACGTGCCAAAACGGGTGTGTGTGGGGGGTGCTAGCATGCGTGCATATGCCCATACCTCTTCCCTCCCCCCCCATGCATGCACACACACGCTCAACATGCTACCCCTGCACAGGCCCCCACCCAAGCCAGGGATGGTGGAGAAAACCACCCAATGGGCAAACCGGAAGTTCAGAAAAACAGACTTCCGCTTTGCCCCACTATGCTGTTTGTTGCATTCCGGAGGTTCCAGGGAAGCCCCAGAGAGCAAAAAAACACTTTCTGAATTCTGAAGTTTCCCAGGAAGAGATGAACGGGAGAGACGGCCAAGAGACTTCGACAGGAGGGCAGAGAGAGATCCAGCAGAGGGGCAGCTAATTTTCCTGATGTGGATGGCAAGACTGTATACAGTGGTGGGTTGCTACCAGTTCAAATCGGCATGGTAGACTGGTATCGGCAGCAGCAGGAGGCAGTGCCCACCTCTCTGGACGTTATCAAAAAGCCCTCTGCCCATGCACAGAAATTTTGTGCCTACACAAAGGGCACCTGCACCCGTTCCCAAACCGGCAGAAAAAGTAAGAAGAACCCACTACTACCTTAGTACCAATCCTTAGTTGGTTCCTGGAGGCGCAATGAGTACCAAACATTTCCCCCCATAAGAATTCATGCAGTGAGAGTCACAATTTTCACGTCGAGCACCCAATTAAACCAGTTTCAAAGCAGTTGAGTACCAAGGGGCCCCCGTATTATCCGCAGGGAAAACAGCTGTCCTGCAGCCAGGGGAGAGTGAAAACGGCCAAAAAGAAGGCCAAAAACCAGCTGGCGCCCCCTGCAGCTGACAAAGGGCCACACTTTGCCACACTGTGGAAAACATGCCCTAAGTCCCTGGGCTACAATAACTGCAGAATCTTCATCTTTCCTAAAGTGTGTCGTCTATCAGGCCGGAGATGTTTTTGGACTGGACCTATTTTACAAATTCTGGCAGCCCTTCCCCAAAGCACAACAGAAAAAGGTGAGAAAAGTTTCTTGCCCCCCATCCTGAGGCCTGCGGGATGGGGCTCTCGACTGCAGAAATCGAACGGTGCCCTACAATTCCTCGTGATTCGACAGACACAAACACGCAAGAAATAAACCAAGTAGAATAAAGAAAATGCAGCTGCAATCAAGTTCCCACGAACAACCCTGCTCTTGCTGCATGTGGAAGAGCGCTTCCTCCCAGAAGCTCTGCGCAGAGCAGCCGACAGCACCTCACCAGGGCCCTGCGTGAGATCATCATCGTCGTCACCATCATCACCACCACCATCATCATCGTCTGTATCGGTAAATCCCAACAAGGAGCACTGGGACCCTCACAATGCAAAGACATCCCCACTCACCTTGAAGCAACAACCCCTTCCCACAAATCAGTGTGCAGCCTCAAACCTTCTTCCTTCATATGTGTCACAACATGAATAACTGATCCAGAGGAGGCTTTCCTTGGGTTATTATAACCTTCTAAGCCAAAACAGTTGATTCTGAGCCATCAGAAATCACTGAACCGAGGTCCGTATTCTCCTGAAAGTACCAGGTCCAGCAAATGTAACCATAGGGGATGCATCTCCATTTATTATTGCATTGTCCCAAGCAAAGCAAAGCTTAAATTATTAATTTAAACCACTTTTTCTGTTTGCATAACACAGTGAACATAACATGTTGCTTCCTACTATGCATTAAATTTAACCAATCTTTCAAGTGAACCAAAGTGTGCTTGCTGATAACAATTAGAGCCACTAAGTCTTTAACTCAGTTAAATTGTATCTTGCACACTCAGCCCTTAAACAGCGGTAGGAAACCTGACATGTGCCTGAGCGAGTGAGTGGATGAATTTATAGTAGTTTCAAATCCTCAAAAGAGAAACCAGAGTTTTAAACTTTTAAAGGTCTTGTTTCAACTGATGTCATAAGAGACTCCCAAATCTGTCTAATCCAAAATGTATTCAAGAGTGAGGCTTTCAGTTACATTCAAAACGTGAATGTGAACCCATCTCTACAATGTCAGCATCAATTTTCACATTATATGGCCAACACTTTCCCCTAGAGTTGCAACATTGAGACAGACACCGGCTCCCTTATTTGGAATTTAGCTGCCCAAAGGGTCCAAGATAGAAAAGGCTGCTAAAATTGCTCCCGCCTCTCTTCCTGGCCTGTGGCAGCAGTTTAACTTTACAGATGTTAGAAGATGATCTCTGCCCACGAAAGCCTGACTGGCACATATAAAGCTATTAAATCAAGTCAGAGACCTCTGGCCTTCCAGATGTTCCTGAATAACCACAGTCCACTCTTAAAGGCACAGAGCAATCTATACCCCTGAGTCTTTCGCTCTAACATCCTTACAGCGCCAGTGAATGAATGGGCTGTCCTCTCACACTACAGATGTTCTGAAAGAACTAGAGGTGTGGGTAAGATTTTGCAGTAAGTCCATGCCAGTTGCAAACTACTTAGGTATATACAAATGGGGAAAACGCTCAGGACTCTACATCAAATTTGTGTCTGTAACATAAATATTTATTGAAAAAAATTAACGTGTTTCAATTTTCAACCTATAATACAGTGGCTAGAATGTCAGTCTAGAATCACTCAGGTTATAAGAACTCTGAAACACTTATACTCTCTTGGCCAAATGTCCTTCATATGGATTTTCTTTCTCACTGTTTCCTTAAAAAATACATATTTTTTGTAAACAGAATTATTTTGAAATTACAAATAGAAAAAATTCCTATGCACATTCATAGAAAATTTCCAGTTTGCATTGGAAAATGTTCAAATCAATATTGTATTTATTTCTCTTGCATACTTGCTGAGGATAGAATTTGATAAACATGAAATGTTTTTACTGTCACATTTGCCTGATTGATTTACATTTTTCAGCTACATAACCAGGCACAGTAAGGCAAACATATACAACACAATGTATTAGTAGGAATAAATTTTCCAGGGGGTGGGGGGAGTCACCATTACAGATATTTTTTGTCCCATGTTCACAGCCCAGACGAATGGAACTGAAACACAACACCACAAACACCAAGTCACTTGTAGATGCACAGAAAGTCAAGTTTGGAAGGAACTTTAAATAGTTCAACCATTGCCTACTGCAGGAATCTAACATTATTGTAGCAGCCTGCTTAACTTTCCAAGTTCCCAGGTCAAGAAGCTGAAGACCCAGTTGCAAGATTTAAGCAATTCTAAAAAATGACGGGAAGGGGGATCAGTCTATCTCTTGGCATTTTCCATCTATCAAAGCCAACTATCTGGGAGAAAGTTGTGCTCCTCACAAGCCCATCAGAAAAGGGGATTTTTAAAAGTAGGACTTGGTGAATTTAAAAATAAATAAACCCAGTTTTGCTCTTTTTGCAAGAACATGGGCTATGAATTGCGGCAGTGGTGAACAAGGGAGGACTTACGGTGGCCCTCAGAGTTTCAGCCACCCCCTAACTGCAAGTTCGGATGTTCAGCTTTCTACAAAGTCAGTGCAGAAGCCTGCAGAAAATCAAAGCCAATCCCTTGAGGTCCAGCCCTCACTTACTGACACCTCTGGGACTGCTGGAAATGGCTTTGTTAAGTGATGGTCACAAGATGTCCCTCTTTATGACCACATCACTTACTGGCAGCAATCTCAGTCCAAATTACCAGTTCAGCCCAAGGACTGCTTTGGATTATTTTGCTCGAAGTAAAGACTCGGAAAGCGACAGCTTTTAGCCCTACCTACGGAGCACGAAAGACTCCGAAGCAGCCACCTTTCAACCCATCGCAGCGGTCAGCATAAAGAAGATGCAGTCTCCAATTTCCACAGTTTCAAGCTTAACACAGCCTATGCACGTTTACTCTAAAGCCAGGCAGGTTTGTCTGGAAGCGGCCCTGGTCAGTGGATCTCCACATTCTGGGAAAAGACAGCAGTTGTAGGATCTGTCCCTCTCAGCATCACGGTGAAGAGGAGGAGGAAGGTGAAGAAGCACAGCTGTTGCCTTAAGCACTTTAGAGACAGGTGGAATTTGGAAAAAGAGTAAAATCCACCCAAAAATCTCATGGTGAGAGTTCAGGAACACACAGAAGTCCACTCTCCTGTTGTAACCCTAACCTGAACAGACAAGACCAACCATCCACCTATGAAAACAAAGGCTGAGGAAGCAGGCAGGGAGCCCCACAACTCTGCCCAGCAGACAACTGATAGGGGGACCCTCCCAACAGCTAAGGCCTCCGTCTCTGCTCTGCTAAGTTTGGCTGGTTGTATCCTGGTGGGTCTACAAAAAGCAGCTTTTTCCTCAGTGCTTCACTGTTTTATTTTCAATGTGTTATTAATAACCACTTAGTTCTTTTTCAAAGGAGTGGTTTAGAGTATGGCATCGGGCTCTCTGCTTCTGTTTGATGTAACGGAAATAAACTGTTATCCCACTCAAAATGTTGGTTATTTCTGTACTATTAAAAATTAACAATAGCCCTTATAATATGTTTGGCTATAGTATTAACATACAAACATTGTTCATATTTCTAATTTGAATATTGTTAATGGCAAGATTTACACTGCATGAATTCATTTCTCCCCCAATATTAGCAGCCGTGGTCCAAAACAGGGGTGTATGGGGTACTCGGGGAGGGGCAGCACCTCTGGTGCAGGGGCAGGTTGGGTCATTCTAGGGCAGCTCATTCACCTTTGGTCCCCACCTGTCACTCAGCTCTCACCTGTGGCTCCCAGGAGCTGTAGCATGCGCAGTGGCCACACCCCTGGACAACAGCTTCGACAGGCTGGCCAAACCAGGCTGAGAGTAGTCGATGGGTCATTGACCTTCAGCAAGACAGGGACTTTTCTATCCCAAACATGTGAAGACAGGTTCCGTCGGACTGAGCCTAGGAAACCTACTAGAATAGGTCAAGGGTCATGAAGACCCTCTCTGCCAGCGATGTGATACGCTAAGAGCATGGCAAGACATGGAAGACGCCCTGGCCAACCGCTAGGAGAAGGGAAACTCCGACTGCAAACCGCCACTGCTTTATGGCTCTGTCCATCCTTGGAAAAGGCTTCAGGAGTCAACCTTGAGGCAAAATCCAGAGCCGGAGTCCCGGAAGCAGTTCGTGACTGTGTACAGCCACGTAGCTGGAGCCCATCGTATTGGCCTTTGCCCTCCATTGGATTATTCCAGAGAGGTGGGGGGGTGTCTGCTGCTTGGGTAACAGTCTACCCTCCATACTGACCTACCCAGGCCTCGTGCTCTGGGGAGTTCAGAGCACGATACCATGGTCTTTCGAGACAGAAGGATGTCAACGCAGTCATAAACACATGAGCTCGTACTCAAAATAGCTTATGGGGGTGGTATCCTAGCAACTGTACAACACACCTGTAAGGTAAGCTAGTTACCTGCCAGAGTTGAGGTCTCCTTCCCTGTGACTTTCTAATACTTCAATAAAAACCAAGAGAACAATTTTAATGAACGCAGAGACCTGCTTTGATAGTAAATGATGAATGTTGAGCCTGAAGAAAAATGAGAGTGCAGGTGAGACGGAGCACAGGCGGTGACTAGCTTTGCCAAAGCCTTAGGACAATGACAAGTCAGGTACCTTAGGCAACCACCTCCCACCCTGCCTTGAAAAACACAAAGCCCCTCCTCAAAGTTCCCCCAGTAATTCACCTGCCCTTCCTAGACTTAATGGGTTTTGTGTAGAGTCAATTTCCTCTGGTCAATTCCCTCCTCTTTGGATTCCCTTGGCTTCGGCCATTAATAACAGCCAGCTCATTCCAGACCAGAATAACCAAGGCCCCCTCTCCAAACTGAGCAAGGGCATTCTTCCCTTCAAAGGATTTTAAGAGATAATCAAGCAAAACTAACAAAGTAACTGATTGTGTGACATATCATTTTATTTTAAATCGACTCTGCCAGTGTAGCCCATCCAGAAAATCTCCTATAAGAATCAGCCAGCAGGAGCTTGCTTGGGTAAACATATAAACTGTTAATCTGTGACTGGTTAAATTGAATTGCAACCGTTCTTAATTCTTAAACTGTCAGTCTCCTTTCTTGCACAGAATTTCTGCAGAAAACATTATCCCTAAGTACTATAAAAATTAAAACTATCTGAGCTGTTTTGAAAATTGCTTGTTTTTTAATTGTTCCAGAATCTTCCCAAAAATCCAAACAATCTCCTCCCCCTTTGATGGGGGAGGAAGGAAATGGGATTGGTCAGAGATGAAATCTGTAATTGCACTCCTCCCCCCTCCCTTAGGAATAACATCCCCTGAATTTTCAATTCAATATTCAATTTTAGTTTAGATTGCAATTGCAGCAAATACAGTTAACAATCCAACTTCCACACACAACCCAGGATTTTTTTTTTGAAATTCTAATTTTTTTTAAAAAAACCAGTTTAGACAAACTTTTAAATTTTCAAAAACGTTTTATTTCTACACTGAGGCTCATGGAATGGGGGGAAATATTTTAAGCTGCAGAAATCCCTTCTGTTCCAGCCCAGCAATGCCCCTTTCAAGGCTCCCTGCTGCAGCTGTGGAGTCGGCCATCTTGATATTTTGTTCCCATTTTAAAGTGGAGACTCTGCAGGATTTGCCCTTTTCTCTCCCCCTCCCTTCAAATTTCATTCTTCCCTGAACCTTTTGGCTCAGATTCAGGAGCTGCACATCCCTTTCTACAGAGAGCTAAGTGAAAAAATTCTGTGAATTGGTTACTCATTCTTTATAAAATGCAAATCAAAACAGAAAAGAAGAGACAGACACCACCAAAACTCAAAAGGCAATTTTACTACTCACAAATCCATGTGAGAAATTCAAAGATATATTGATAACTACAAACTAATCAATACTTGTTAGTAAAATTTTCAGCTTGGTTATGGAGCAAAAAACCCCAATTTTTTAAAATTCCTTAAGAAATCATAATTGAATTTTGCAAATTTTGGTTGTTTTTTTTAAAAAAAAATCTGCAACTTTGCATCTGCAGTTTCCGGAACCAGTAGTATTTCCCATTCCCTATTATTAGTCTAATGATGCCTTTATATACAGATACAAAAGTGTTACATTGATTGAACTCTAAAACGATGTTATCTTGTGCTATTTTAGGGTGGAGGCAAAACAGAACCATTCCCCCCAGTTCTACACGGCTTATGAATTAAATGCTAGAATCATTATTTTAATTGTGCTAACAACACAAGATTTCAGAAAATAGATGTCCGTTCAGAACAAAAGGCTTTTCTATCATCTTAACTTGAGCTTCTCTGACCTGCAGGTTTGGCTCATGTTTAAAAACAAAGCTCTTTCAAATCAGATTTCAATAAAAAACTTCAAAGTCATTCCCCACTAAAAAAATTGGGGTGTGTCCTCAGAAATTTTAATATAATGTACACACTTCTTTAAAAATTGGGAGATTAAGTTACACTCCGTAAGAAAATAATTCCAATACTAAGGTACTTAACCGTGAGATCCTTTCGAATTTGCAAGTACGGTACGATTCTTAATTGCTTTGCAACAATTCTCCCAATTGATGTTTTTCAACATGTTCTTTTTCTCCCAAATTTTATTTCCCGATACCTCCCGTAAAAGAGCTTGTTTCTCATTTTAAAAGATGGGGGAAAGAACGTCGATTTCATCAAATTCAATCTTAATTTGCATATTAAAGCCTCCGGTTTAAAACAAAAAATTTGCTGACATCCAAGAGAAGCGAGCGATGCTCTGCTGTTTCCAGCATTTCCCAGATTCAGAAAATTCCAGAAGCGAAAAAGATCTCTCAAAAACAGGCAACGATTTAAACTTTCCCTTCGGAAACAACGAAAAGAGAAAAAAAATATTTTTTTCTCTCAAATTTCATTTCTTTCTTTTCCCCCTATTTTTCGGAATAGTCTCCTCTAGGGGGCGTCGTTTTAATAAGAAAACTCGTTTGGAGAAAATTAGAAAAAAGAAAAAGACCCAACACACACACACACACACACACACACACACACCGCAGCCAGAGCGGGCGGAGAGCGGCGCGGCCCTCGGGCAAAGCGGGTCGGGGCCCTCGAGGCCCGCGCCAGGCCCGGCAGCCCGAGGGGGGGGGAGACGGGGGGGTTGGCGCGAGGCAGACGTGGCCGCTCCGGGGAGACGGGACGGGCGGGGCTGCCCCCGGGGCCGTGGAGCGAGCGAGCGAGCGCGCTTACCTGCGCCGACGGGGCGGGGGTCCCTCCTGCGCCCTCGGTCCCTTCCGGGGAAGAGGCGGCGGCGGCTGCTCCCTCCCCGCCGGGGCCGCCGGGCTCCTTCATGGGGCTGGGCTGGCGGGCGAGGGGCGGCCGAGGGGGCTCCCGCCGGACCGGGCCGCCGCTCTGACTCGCCAAGCTGCTGCTCCCGCGAGGCGCACAATGCGGAGCGGCCGCCGCCGGCGCCGCCTCCCTGGCCGCTGCAGGAGCCGCAGGCGCCGCAGGGGGAGCGCGGGTGGGCGGCTCGGGCCCCTCCGCCCCCTGCGAGGCCATGGGCCGCTTCAGCGCTGCCGGGCCGAGCTGGGCCGGGGCGGAGAGCGCGCCGCAGTCGGCGCCGCCATGGCAGGGGGAGGCGGGGGCGGGGGCGGGCCCGGCGGGAGGGCAGGGGGAGGCGGCCAGCACTCGCCTCAGCCAGCCGGCCTCCACGCCGCACCGCGCTGCGCCCAGGGCGCGTCTCCGCCTCCGCCTCGCGCGCCGCCGCCCCCTCCGCCGCCGCCCCCTCCGCCTGGGCCACGCGGGGTTGTTGTGCTTCCTCCTCCGGCTCAGGCAGAGGGATCCCGGGGGCGCCCTGCACCTGCCGCCCAGGCCCTGCCAAGCCCCCAAGCCAGGCCTCGCCCCCCGCCCTCCCTCCCTGTCTCTGAGGCGGGGAGGTCACCGCCCTCGGCCCGGCCCCCCCGGAAAGGCTCCCAGCAGCCACGGGAGCCTCCGCCGCAGCCGTCCTGGGACTCGCCGTGGAGACAATGGAGCGGTGACCGCATGAACCGGCGGGGCCGACTGGGCAGCTTTGCCCGAGCCAACTCGAAGGGCCCCTGACTGCCTGCCTGGCCTATGTGCGGCCCCTCTCGGTCAGAAACAACCCCGCGGGGCAAAAGCAAGCAAAGCCATCAGAGAAATCAGAGCCCACGGACCAGCCCCTAGGAAAACCATCCCTCACTGACCGATTCCGCCCACTAACCTGGGGGACAAGCAGGGAGATTTCTAGCAGTCTGACCTGCCTGTTTATTTATTCCATTTCTTTTATCTTTTATGCCGCCCTTCTCCTTGGACTCAGGGCGGCTTGCAACATGTTAGCAATGGCACTTTTTAACAGAGCCAACCTCTCCCCCCCCCCCACACACAATCCGGGACCTCATTTGACCCACCTTGGAAGGAGGGAAGGCTGAGTCAACCTTGAGCCGGTGGTGAGATTTGAACCACTGACCTGCAGATCCAGCAGTCAGCGTTAGTGGCCTGCAGTACGGCACAGAAAATTGGTGTCTGGCAAGAATGGGGCTTTCGTCTCCCACTACTTAAAAACATTATTGGTGTTTGCAGCATTGGTAGGACAGGGGCCGCCACACGCTGGGCTCGCCTCATAGCCCCTTCCTCTTCCTCTCCCTCCTCTTCTGTGCCGCAAGGAAGCCCCATAGCTGGGAGGCCTTGCTGGCAGGCGGGTGATGGAGCCGCCTAAGCATCGCCTGCTGCAATGAAGCGAAAGCGATGTCCGTCTACGCCTCCCCTCCCCTTCAAACATCCCTGCGCGTACATGAGTGCATGCATGCATTTTATTTATTTGCATCATCCAGGGAGACGACAAAATCATGGATGCAACAACACTTTAAAATGATGGCGAGTAGTAGGCGCATCCAACATTTTACTTTGTTTTTAAAAAAATCTATCTTCAAGGATAGATAAAGCATAGCTCCAGGCAGTCTGCCTGGTGCCCCCCACCCTCCCAGGAGGCCCACATTCCGAGGGCAGCCGGAGGGTCTTCCTAACCGATTCCTGCTTCCCAGGAGGGGAAGGCAACGTGGAAGGGAATTCAGTGCCCCGAACCCGGAGCATTTGGGAGAGGGCTCTCGGTGCCCGGGGGGGGGGGGAACAGAGACTCCCAAGCTATGGGCAGCCCCGGACAAGCTCTTGTGACCACACGACCCCACCTTCCCCACCCCACTGAGGCTCCCTTGCCACTCACCGGAGCCCACGGTGCCCTCGAGAGACCCACTCCTCCTGTGAGGCGGGCAGGAGGATGCAAAGGGGCGCCCAGTGGGGAGAGCCGCACGTACTGGGACTGCACTGCCCCCCCAGTCTCCCCTCCCTCCCGTGATCCCCCCAGAATGAGGCCCCGGCATATCCTTTATGGAGTCTGAACGAGAGGCCTTGCTGAAGGTCCTTCTTCCCTGGGAAGGAGAGGCCTGAGGGGTCATCTGTGGTCCAGCCTCTGCATTACACCCTTAGGTCAGAGTACGTGCGCATGTGCATGGTCAATGGATTGCTGCTCATTCGTTGCCTGACAAACAAATTTGCCTCAGAAATTAATGTAGCGGCAAATAAATGGCTTAACTTGCATTGTCTCTTTATTTACCCTAAATAGACATGACACAGTAAAAAACAAAACGACAAAAATATTTTAAACTGTAGAGATCGGCCTGAGTAGCAAACTTGAGTGTCCAAAGATTCATTGGAGCAGATTTGATCTTTCTGGACCCAAACAATCCCAGGCCCTCACGCCTCCTTTTGCAACCCAGCACAGAAGTGTGAAGGTTGTTGCAACAAGAGGCAGTAAGCTTTCTGCACACCTGCCTGGGCCAGAGGCCTAAGAATAAGGAACAAGAGTGACACACACACATACACACACACACACACTCCAAGAGTCAGAGAGAAAACCAGGAGACAATAAGGTGATTAAAAAAACCATTGCACTTAAGTTTGAAAGGAAACTCCAAGAGGGAACCATTCTCTCCCGCGCGCACGGAATCCCACCGGGAGGCTTCAATAAATAAACTTAGCCAGGGTTCTGCCCTGCAGGCAGTGGAAGAGAAGCAGGGCAATCCCTCTGCCCCCCCACCCCCATGTCTCTTGCCCTGATGGGGGGGCTCCCCCTCCCCCCCTCCCATGCCCTTTGAGGTTGTGGCCCACGCACGCCCCCCCCGAGAGGAGCGGAAGGAACTTCACAGTCTGCTCCTGGGCAGCTTTGGGCAAGAGGACGTCATCGTACCAGAGGGGGGAAGAAGGTTCCTGGGAAGGAGGGGGGAATTCCGTCGCCCCTTTGGGTGGGTGGGTGGGGTGGGGGTCTCCCTTAGCCGCAAACTGCATGGTCCGTAAGGTGTCTTCTACAGAGGACCTGCGCTGGGTTTCCTCGGGTGGGTGAGGTCCAGGTACAGGTCCGAGCGCAGGAAGCGGGGGTAGGAGTCCTTCTCCATCAGGCCATAGATCCGCCTCTGGGCCAGGTCAAAGCAGCCCCAGGTGGCGCTCTGCAGGTTCCCTTGGGTGTGTTCCCGCGTGTAGGAGTCCAGGTTGACCTAGAGCAGGACGGGCAGACACGGGTCACTCTCAGGCTGCCGCTGGCTCAGAAATTCAAGGGACAAATAACCACAGCTCATTGCGTCCGTGTAGCTTTGGACGAGTGGCATCCCCTCTGCTAGAATTCTGTCTAGTCATGAAACAGGCTTCAAAAACCTGTCAGACCTATTCTGACCTTACAGTGCAGAGAAGGCAAAAGAGAAGGAGGAGGAGGAGGAGAAGAGGAAGGAGGAGGAGGAGGAGAAGAGGAAGGAGGAGGAGAAGAGGAAGAAGGAGAAGAAGAGGAAGAAGAAGGAGGAGGAGGAGGAGAAGAGGAAGAAGGAAGAGGAGAAGAGGAAGAAGGAGAAGGAGGAGAAGAGGAAGAAGAAGGAGGAGAAGGAGGAGGAGAAGAAGAGGAAGAAGGAAGAGGAGAAGAGGAAGAAGGAAGAGGAGAAGAGGAAGAAAGGAGGAGGAGGAGAAGAGGAAGAAGGAGCAGGAGGAGAAGAAGAGGAAGGAGAAGAAGAAGGAGGAGGAGGAGGAGGAGGGAGAACCGAGGCCTGCAGTCTTTAGCATCTTTCAGGATTTCATGGGGCCCCTCCATCCCACAGGGGCTCCCGTTGGCCTCGTTTCTCTGATGAAATCCCGGCAGGAGGTGAGCGCAGGGGTCCCACTTCTCCAAGCAGGGTGGCCCCCAACATCCCTTCTGCCACTCACCTCTTTGCAGGACTGGACAGCAATGTATTCGGTGAAGATGGTCCTGGCTTTGGCTACCATCTTGGCCTGGGACTTGATGTTCTTGTATTCCTCGCAGGCCAGCCAGAAGTCCAGGTTCTCCTCACTGAACTCTGTACGCAGGAAGGAGCGGAAGGCAGCCACCCCGCCTGAGGAGGGGAGAGGGGTGGAGAGGTTGCAAAGGGGGCACCCTCAAGGCCTCTTTGGCGCAGCCCCCTTACAGGGGAAGCAGGCAACATAGAAACGCCACAAGCAAATCAAAAGGGGGAGGGTACCCCTGTTCCTTCCCCCTCAGCTGGGCCACCTCCATGCCGAGAGGCAGACTCTGGGCTGAAAAGAAACATTACAGGCTTCGTATCCGGAGGAGAAGTTGGACTGAGGGGACTTTGGTTTGGTTCAGTATCTCTGGGCATCTCCGAGAGGAGGCTGTTCCTAAACTCAACCCAATTTCTTTCAACCGGGTCTCTCCAATAGAGACACACGGTACAGATACTATGCCCCTGTCTTTCTGGAGGAGGGTCTCTGCACATGAGAACACAAGAGCATCAGAAGAGCCGTGATGAATGGGGCCAGAGCCCATCGGGTCCACCATTCTGTGTCCCTTTCCCTTGACCCCCAACCAATGGGACCCAAGGGAACCCGGCCTGCCTCAACCCACATAGAGAAGGAGAGAGAAAGAGGGAAGGAGGGAGGGAGAGAGAACACAAGAGCATCAGAAGAGCCGTGATGAATGGGGCCAGAGCCCATCGGGTCCACCATTCTGTGTCCCACAGTGGGCCCCCAATTGTCCCGGGGGATCTTGAGCAGGAAGAGAAGGCGAGAACCCCCCCCCTTTCCCCTGACCCCCAACAAATGGGACCCAAGGGAACCTTGTCTGCCTCAACGCACATAGAGGCGGCACTTGGACATCCGTTTCAATAACCACCATTGATACACTCGGCATCCCTGAATCTGTCTCATCCTGCCTTGAAGCCCTCCAGGCTGACAGCTGTCACGACCTCTTCTGGAGGGGAATCCCACCACCCAAGGACCCTCTGGGGGAAGAGGTCTTTCCCACAAAGCTTGCAGCGCAACCACTGGGCATGCAGAGGCCCTCAGGCCAGGTTGCTGCCCCTCTGTGGGCATTGGGGGGGGGGCAGTGATGGGAAAATGTGCTTTGGAAGTCCGGCTGCTGGTCCCAGCATGTAACACCTGGCTACTCACTGACTTTCAAGTCCTCCAGGTGCTTTTATGGTGATATTATTGTTAGTAAAAGCTATTTGTTTTTTTTAAAAGGCCCCCTTGCACAAAGAAGTCCCATCAGCCAAGGCAGGAAGGGGGGGAGAGTTGAGCGGGCGAAGGGGGGGGGAGGAGAAAGAACTGCTCTGCTCTGTTCCCACCCCTGAAGATCTGAGCTGGGAGGGGGGGGGAGGGGGGAAGGGAAGTCCTGTCCAACCTCTGGCCATTTTAATCCACATGTGAACAGCCTCCTTACATTTATGCTGCAGCAGCTTTTCCAGGGAGTCTCCCCACTCGAGAGCTTCTTCAGGGGGGGGCCTGGAGGGGGGAGGAGAGATGGCTTTGGTCAGGAGGGGAAGGGGAAGAGCTCCCACCCACCACAGGCTCTCATCATGGAACTGCCTATCCTACCCCCCCCCCTTCTGCCATTCGGTGACATTCTGCAGGGAACCAAGTGGGGGGAGGAAACAGCCCTCCACAGGGACAAGATGGGGGGGGAGGGGGCGGACGCTGGAACCAGAGCCAGGTAGAGCTTGCCACAACCCCCTCCCCCCTTTGCTGCCTTCGGGGCTTCCTGGCACTTCACCCAATGCCTCCAGTCAAGGGGTCCCCAGCCTCAGGCTGCCAAGCTCACCCCGAGACCCCTAGAAAGTGGTCGGGGAGGAGAACTGAAGACGAGGCAAAGGGCCCCCCGCCCTCCCCTTTGGCTCACCGCAGGGGCTTCGTCCCTTTGTCGGCCTTGTTCTCGGGGGGGCTGCCCGGGGCTTCGTGCCGCTTCCGAAAGAGCCCCAGTCGGTGCTTGGCGTCTTTGGTCCTGCAAGGCGAGGAGACCGGGCTGCTCTTTCTTCCCCGCTCAACGCCGCCCCCGCTGCGGCCCCTCCTACCGCGCACCAGCGCCGCCCCCGGGCCCCCCGCCCCCCATTCCAGGCGGCCCTTGGCGCAGACGGAGCGAGCGCACCCAGCAGGGACGAGAGCCAGCCGGAATCGGGGCGCGGGCGGGCAGCATCCCTAGGGGGCTAGGCGAGGCGGGCCACGGACCCCTCGGTGGTGTGCCGCTGCTGCAGGCCTCCCCGGGAGCGCCCCGAAGGTCTCCGCCTGGAGCTCCGCGGGCGGAAGGAAGGCCTGGGCCGGCCCGAGGGCACCACCGCTCACCCGCCTCCAGGAGCCCCCGTCCTTCGCCGAGCGGCCGCCGCAGGGGGGGGACTGGTGTCGGAACGCCGCCTGGTTCTGGCCGCCGCTGGCTGCAGGCATCAAACCGCGGAGGGAGCCCGGGCTGCGCGGGGAGGCCGGAGAGAGGCGCGGCGCTATCCGGCCGACCCTCCGGGGCCTCCGCGGTGGAACCGGGAGGCGCAGTTGCTTCGGCCCCCAGCCGCTGCCCCACCCCGTCCCCCCGGGTTGCTGGAGCCGCTCCCCTCCGCCGCCACCCGGCCAGCGGCAGCCCCCGAGGCCCGCAGGGGCCGCAGAGCAGCGTGGGGAGGGGGGGGCTGCCGAAGGCTGCCCGCCCTTCCTCCGGGTGCAGCGCCCGCAACGGCCCCGTGGCGGCTCTCCCAGCCACACGCCCCGCCGCAGCCGGGGAAGCAGCCGCAGAGGGTCGCTGGCGGGTCGCCAACACCTGGAGTCGGGCGATTACGCCCCCTTGAGGCCGGCAGCAGGAACAGCCGAGGGCGCCGTAGCCCTTGCGCGGCTCTTCTCCAGCCAACGGCACCCCTCCCGCCCCCACCCCCATTAAGGAGCGTCCGGAGCAGGAAGCAGATCTGTGAGGCCGGCAGAAGGTTAGGACTGGGGGGGGGGGGAGGACGCCCCCTGGGCCAGACCTGCTTGCTTTCGGGGGTGGGGGACAAGGGGGGTTGTGGAGGATGGGTCCCAGGGTCCCAGTCAGTGGGGCAGCTTTGGCCTCTAGAGTGTCTCCAGCCATTTGGGTGCCCTGCCCCTTGTTGCCACCCATCAGCCCCCCCCCCCCAAAAGCTGGTGCTAGAACAACCTGGGTTAACGGCGGCTCAGACAGGCAGCCAGCGGGACTTGTTAGCAAGGCATCCTGGAGGTATGGCTGGCGGGGGGAAAGGGGGATAAACCCATAGTGGGCAGGGAGGGCGTGGGAGGCAGCCTGGGCACTACTGAGCCTCCCTTCAGGGCCGAGGAAACTCCCCCTCCAAGGGCAGCAGCTGGGCTGCGTCTGAGGAAGTGGAGCCCCGCTTCCGACCCACAGCCTGGTGTTCCCAGCCCCAAAAACTGACGGTCCAGAGAGAGAGAGACCGAGACGCCTCCGCCCACTCGGTGTGTCTCAGGACAAGGGCCCACCAAGCACAGTCACACTTACGTGGTGGCCTTGTTCGCCTTGTGGGCTGCTCCGGGGCCACAAACTCCCTCGGGATCCGGGGCCTCCTGCTGCTGCTGCTGCTGCGGCCATGGGGGCAGGAGGGGGGGGAAAACAGAAACCGGGTCAGTCAGTCAGCAGGGGGGCATGAAGGGGTTCGACACCCTTGCTCTCTTCTCCGGCTGCTTCTTCCTCCTTCAGTGCTCTCACTGCCAGGGGTCGGGAGGGATTGGGGCAAACGCTGCCAGGTGGCAGGAAACCCACCCACCCCCCTTTCAAGGGAGGGGCTTCTCTGCACACAGAGGGACCTGCTTAGGAACACACGCACGCACACGCACGCACGGAGTCGGGGCAGACCGTGGGAAGCCAGGTCTTGGCCGAGGGCCACCAGGCCGGCTGCCCGAGGCTTCCTCTGCTGCCAGGCGCGGCTTCCGGGTCCCATCAGGCCCAGCGCCCCCCCCCCCCCTTGGCCTGGCAGAGACGTCCCGGGGCCTTTCGGGCGCGCTTCCTCTCATTGTTGGGTGGGGGTCTCCGCTCCCGCGCAGGGACAGGCCGGGGCAGCCCCAGGCGGCAGGTTCTTCCGCTTGGCACGTGGGCTGACGGTGCGCGACAGGAAGAGGGCTGCAGGTGGGCCCTGGGCCTTCACTCCGCTTCCCTTCCTCCTCCGCCTCTGGGGAGTCCAGTTAAGGAAAAGGCCCGAGACCCCCCCAAGTTCCCCACTCCCTGGAGGGGCGCTTCTCCTCTGGCCCCTCCGGACGTCAGGCACCTCTGGGCACTTCAGAACAAAAGTCGGCTGGGTTTTAATGTTATATTGTATATTTCATATTTTTTTGGTTGTGAACCGCCCAGAGTCCCTCGGGAGTTGGGCGGCATACAAGTCCGAAGAAATAAATAAATAAACAAGCCAATAAGCACTGGAGAAATGAAAGGTCCAGACGTCCTTCTTTCCTGCATCATCTCTCTGGAATGGCCAGTCCTTTGTGGCAGCCACCATGTGTGCAAACAGGGATGAGGGGGGGGTCCCAAGGGGGAGGAGAGCTTTGCACAGGGGCTGCCTCACACAGGCCCCGTCCTGCGGAGGCTCCCCTGCCCTTGCAGGCAGCGCATAAGGGACAAGGGACGGGGCAGCGAGGGTGGGGCCAGGTGGGAGCCACAGTTCAAAGGGCTCGGCCCTCAGTCGGCACCGGCAGGGCAGCCCAGCAGCACGCTCTCTCTCTCTCTCACACACACACACACACACACACACACACACGGCTGTCACTCAGAAGTTCCGCTCAACGGAGGCCACGCATCTTGCTCTCTGGGGGGGGGCACAAGAGCCCCCACCAGGAAAGCCCTGCTGCTTCTGAGGCTGCCTTCCCACACAGCCCTGCGGCCAGCTGGGCCTGACTCTTCTTAGCCAGCAGGGGGCGCTTGCAAAGGGTGCCCTCCACAAGACCCAAAGGCAAACAAATACCCTTGGAGGACGTGGGTGGGGGTGGGGGGGCCTCTAGTGCCCGGCATCTCCGGCCCCAATTCTCAGGCCTGCCTGCCCTGCCTGGAAGCCCCTCCCTCCCTCAGAGGGGGTGGGGGGAGAGGCCCCGGCCCTTTCTGGAAGCTTCCTGTGGTTAATTGAGTTCAATACAGAGAGTCCTGCCAGATGGGGGGGGGAGAGGGAGAGACCCTTCCCCGCCCTGCAAGAGCCCATTCGGTGGTGGCTGACACCCCCCCGGACAGAGGACCTGGCCCCTGGCACTCTGTCCAAGAGGATTTGGGTGATCTGGGAGACAGGCCCCGGGGGGGGGGGGGGGGGCGTGACAGAGCGGATCTACATTTCTGTGCCTTTCAGCCCCAGGGAAGCAAGGGGAGACTGGGCCACTTGGGAGACTGGGCCTGTGTTTTCCGAGCTGGCTCTCTACATAAACCTGGAAAGAGACATTTCTGGTGTGGCGAGAAAGACGGCCGGAGCCCAAAGGCCTCGTGCAGGGCAAGGCCCCGGCCGAGGCAGCAGAGACCATGGCACGCGGTCTGCCTTCAAGACCACTCTTCCCCCGTGAGCTTCCTTTCTCCGGCTCTTTCGGCCACCACTGCTCCAAACGTATTCTCAAGCGCCCCCCCCCCCCCCGTTATTACACGCAGTCGGTGTGTGTGTGTGTGTGTGCCTACCTTCCGACTCCCAACAAAGAGCAGGGTGAGTTGGTGGATGGAGCCCCCGTCCTTCATCAGCTGTTTCTTGAGGTTCTGTGGGGATGGCAGGGTCCAGCTGGGGGTGGCCCCTTGCATCTCGGTGTAATTCAGGCTGGTGTCGGAGGCGAAGCATTGGCCCGCTCGGGGCTCCTGGAGGAGGCTGCCTTCGCTGTGAGTCCGACGCCGAAGAGAGTTCTGCACACTCAGGCTGCAGGCCGGCTGACCCGTTCCAAACCAGCTGCAGCGTTTCCTGTAGGCCTCAGCGCGGCCCCCCTCTTCCTCCTCTGGGTCGCTCAGGTGGAGGCCGGTGAGGCAGGCCAGGTCCTGGTGAAAGGCCCCGTCGTCCACTTGCACCTTTGGGACGGCAAAGGCAGTGGAGCCGCTGCTGGGCGCTCCCGGGTCCTTCCCCTGTTCCATCGCGATGCCCGGGACCTCTGCCGCGGCTTCCCCGGTCAGCCCCTCTGAGGAGTGGCCTCTCCCAGGGCAGGCAAGGCAGCTGCGGCCGTCCTGCCCCACGGACAGCACTGCCCCTAACTTCGCAGCTTCTGGCTCAAGCATCTGGGGGAAGCAAAGGGGAAGCAAAATGAGCCCACGGTGGGGTTGGAAAGGGGGTGGGAAGGTCCCAGTGGCCCGAGCAGAGGCTCCTGTCTCTGACCCCCACCCCCCACCCCCCCCAGAGGCTGAAGTGCCTTTCTCCAGCGCTGTTTCCTTCCGTCCAATAAGGGACACGCGCAGTGGTGGAGACCACCACAGGGGCTGCGTCTTCGGAGGCGCTCGCCTTCCACCCCAGTCCTTGCACCCCCCCACCCCCACCCCCCCGCTGATGCTGCATTTTGGAACCATACAAGTGTGTGGCCCAGCACACAGTAGATTTTCCATGTAGGAAGGAGGCTGCTCCTAAATCTTGGGTCAAAGACCCTCCCACTTCCCAATTATACTCTGAAAATCACTCTCAAAAGCCCCTTCCCCTGTCTGACCAGCTGCCTCCTAAGAAACCAGGGGACCGGGCAGCTCCCCAGAAGAGTCTGGCGTCCCCCGCACGGAGCTTCTGCCATCTCAAGGGGGCGAGTGACCGGCTGGCAGGAACTTACGGATTCTAGGCGCTTCCGGCTGCTGTTTCTAGGCGAGTTACCTGTGCAGGTGAAGCCACACAAGGCAGTGATGACCTAAGCCCCAAACCTGAGTCCTCTGCAGACCAGGTGGCTGACCCGTCCTTGTACGAAGGAGCTGCTTAACTTTCAGGGGCCCAAAGCTAATGGAGCCCTGCTGCCAGCATCTGCCCAACCCTGATCTAGCCGCCCACTGCTGGCCTTCCCTGTCTTGGCCCGCGTCCCACACCGGCTGAAATGCTTAATTGGGCCACGAAGGTCCGGATGTAAACAAGGCTTCAGCTCAGGAAGCGAAGAGAACGGGTCAGGCCCCAGCCTGCCTCCTTGGCTCAGTGGGAGCAAATTATGAGGGATATTCCTCTGGGGCCAAAGCGGGGCAGGAGGCCTAATGGATGGACGTAAACCCTCTGCTACTCAAGCCGCCCTTGTGCCACGCCACGGAAGGGGCCTGGGGACTCCCCCCCCTCCTTTTTCCCACTGAGCTGAGCTGACTCACAGGAGGTGGATTTCAAACCCTTCACATCCTCCTCAATTTACCAGAGCAATTTACAGGAGAGACCAGGAAATAATAGAATCTGACATGTCCAAATTTCAGCTTCCAGTGTCCCCAGAAATGTAGCAATGGACAAGCAGAGGCTGGGGGTGAATATGTAAATGTGACCTGGCCCCCTTGCTTTGGGTGAAGGGCTCGCACCCAGTCCAGGGGTTTAAGGCCACGAGAGCCTCTTCCACACTTCTAGCAAAGAGAGAAGCAGACATGCGGTGCTCTGTGGGTGGGTGGGGTCCAACTGGACCGATCTCGGAGTTTTAAGAGACAAAAAATGGCCCTACAGACCTAAGCCAGGGAAAGCCGGGTTCTCTTGCCTGGGTTGGGCTTTTGAGCGCTTAAAGAGGGGCGTTTGGTGTGTGGACGGACATATTCCTGCCTCCTCTGGAGTGGACACAAGGGCAGCACACAGCACGAGCCCCACCTCTGCCTCAGCTGTCGAAGCTCCCCCTCACAGAGGGGGCAGAAGAGGGGGGGGGTCAGGGATGAACTCACCTGCCCCAGACAACCTACTGGTGGAACAGTTTCCACAAGCCCCCCTGCCCCCTTAAGCCACCCTCCTCCTCCAGCTGCTCCCCACCCCTTTCCCGAGAGGCCCCCCTCCTCCTGACATTCCCAGCCCTTCTCCCTCTGCCTCCGGCCACTGCCTTGCCCACCCTGCTCGCTTAGTGTCATGGTTAAGCCCACCCTTGTCCTCAGCCTTGTGACATCCCTCCTTCCACAAAGCACCCCCCCCCACATCGTTCTCTTGTCACAACCACAACCAAGTCAAGTACAAAACAGAGTCCGTCTGTCCCCACCGCCATGTTAACCTTGCTGGTGGTGGGGGGGGGGGTCTGTCTGTGACACGGCTCTGTTTCTTCAGGGGGGGAGGCGCAGGGCAAACCTGAGAGGAACAGAATCAGGCCCTAACCACAGCACAACATCAAGGCAACCTGAAGCCGGTCTCAGGGGATTCCTGGGTGTTTTTTCATCTCCTACCTCTGCCAGAGATTCCCGGAGCCCCTTCCAATTCGCGGGCCTTGAAGGGCGTGCCCTGCAGCTGCCAAGGCCTTCCCCGAAGGGCACCCCGGGCCTTGGGGGGTCGCGTCCAAGATGCCCCAGCTGAGTAGGAGAGGAGGCACCAGCTGCCTTGATGGCCAGGCCCTGCCCAGCAGGGAGGGTTCCCCCAAGAAGGGGCTGCCCCCCACCCAGAGAGGGGGCTCTGGCTGATGCTCACCAGCCGCTCTGCCTGCCCTTTTGTGCAGGCGCCTGTGGGAAAGCAACAGGTGCCGAGGGCTTTATTGGCCTCCCTGAGTCAGATCACCATTGGATTAAGTGCAGCCAGGAACTCTGCCAAAAGGCAGCCCACTCCGGCTATTCCAAAGGGCCAGAGGCAGGACTGGGGCATCAGCTGGAAGGGGGCAGGCACCCCTTCCTCCCTCCCTCAGCACCAGCCAGACACAAGGAAACAAAGCCCCGGGGGCGCTCCGGCTCCCCCTCTCCCCAGGCTGGACAGACAAGTCCAGGGAGGGCTGCAGAGTCCAGGTGTGGGCCCAATCCCCCAAGGCTGCCGCAGGAAAAGGAGCCAGAGCTGACAAGGCTCCGGGGACCGAAAGCCCAGCAGGCCAAGGGGGAGTCGGGGAGGGAGCTAGAGGGCAAGTCCCTGCCTGGCTGGTGGCTGTGAAGAGCGTTTGGAACTTGCCAAGGAGGTGGGGGGCAGCCCCAGGGAAGAAGCCTTCACAGGCGTGGCCCCAGGCACGAAAGCCAGCCCCGCACACACCCCTCAGGGAGGAGGAAAGGGGCCGCCGACTTTGACCTGGCCTGGGCCAGAGCAGGGCTGTCCTTGGGGCCATGCGCTGAGAAGGGTCTTTGCCCCCCCCCCCACTGAGCACCAACCGACTGCACTCAGTCCTGGGCCCTTCCGCCGGGTGCCCCTCACCTTGCTTTCCGCCGGAGGGGCTGTCGGAGTCGTTCTCGGCTGCTGCTTCACGATGTTCTCCACCAGCCACCAGCACAGCCGGGTCTTCTGTTCGTGGGAGTGGGCCTGCAGGCTGAGCACACACTCCAGCTCCTGGCAGGGGACACACAGAGGCCGGGAGGGGTTGAGGAGAGCCAGGCCCACCTCCCCCCACGCCCCTTGGGCTGCCTTCCTCCTCGGCGGCAGCGCCTCTCTCTCTCTCTCTCTCTCTGGGTGGGGAGCCCTTTCCAACAAAAGAGTCCCAGCCGGGGGGAGGGCTCTTTTTTCCAGGTCTGCTGGTGTGGTTTTCCTTTGCAGACCCCCTCTCCTGTTATCTGTGGAGGGTCACAGCTCCCCTCCCAAAGGAGCCCAACTGGCAGAACAGGAGCTGCACCCCTCCTCAAGTAGCCTGCAGCACCAGCACCTTGCTAGCTTGGAGCAATGATGAGGGATGACTTAAGGAAATGGACGCAGATCCATAGAGGCCACAACAAAGCTATAGATGCAGATAATACAGCGTTTAATGCAGACTGACCCCCCCAACGCCTCGGATAATGGAATTAACGGCCTGCATCAATTCAATTACGGCAGCTAAGAGCAAAGCTCTGCAGATCGGCTGGTGGGGAAAGTGGAGAGGGGGCTCTTTGCAAGTGGCGCCATTTCCCTGGGCGAAGGGAGCCCTCTCTCTCTCACACACGCACGCACGGAGAGAGAGTCCAATATTGGCATGCAGCCTGTATAAAAGGGGGGCTGGCCCTGGAACTAAGGTAACTGGGCCAGAGACTGAAAGGAAGCTTTCTCCCACCACTTTCCAAAGAAAGACCACGCCACTGGCCTCACCTCCACGTCCTCCTGGTATCACACAGCAACGTCTTGGGTCCAGTTGAACTGGGACAGTGACCCCTTTCACTCAAATGCCTCAGCAGGCCCAAGGTTCCCATTTAGCCCCCTAACGTGCCCCCAGAGTGAGGCAGTCAGCTCAGCACTGGAGAGGGGCAGCGTTTTGAAGGGATGAAGTGGCAGTTTGAGCCTTGGCCCACCACCAAGCCCACCACCAGCCTTGCAGGCCCACAATGCCCGTCCACCCATCCTGGAGATGTTCTGGAAGGGCCACTAGGATTCCCTCTGGTCATCTGGTCTAGTACAGGGGAGGATTTGGCCTAAAAATTGCCCTCCCCCTTTGCTTGATCCCTCGGGTGACACCTTACAGCAGGGATGTCAGGCTCACGTGGCCGTCATGTGACCTTTCCCCCATTTGTGTCGCTGGGTGGGCCGCCAGTTCAACACCCCTGCCTTACCGCATCACGGACACCAGCTACACGCAACACAAGGACAAAGCCCCCCCCCCCAAAGAACTATCTTCCTTATTCAGTGCCGGTCCCCGAGGCTGCCGTGTTTGGCGAGGCTTTCTTCCCAGTGGAATCCTCTCTCTGGCCCTCTGGGTCGAGTGGCTTCTAGACCTTCTGCCAGCTACAGGAAGGGGCTGAGGGGGGCAGCCCCTGAAGCTGGGGAGGGGATTTGCAGGCAATGCTCACCTCTGCCAAATAAAGGATGCAGAACCTCAGGTCCTCAGAGGAATCTGCAAGGAAAGCAGATCAAAGGAGTCATTTATGAAAATAAATATTTTTGGGACAAGTATGCTGCAGTTATTTCCATGGGAAACGTTGGAAAACCCGGCGTTTCCCGAGGTGAGAACTTTCCAAGTGGGGAGGGTGCTGAGCTGCTCAGCCCGACCCTCTCTCCTGCATGCGCAAAGCACCGAAAACCCCTTAACAACCACCACAACAGCAGCAACGCCTCATCCAGCCAGGTGGCCTTAAACCAAAAAGGCCTCCCATCCCACCTCCCTTGACCTGGGGCTGCTGCTGCTGCTGCTGCTGGGACTCATTAACCCCACAGGCCAAGCAGAGACTGGGGGTGACAAGGTGAATTAGTCAATGGTGCCAAAATGACCGGTGAGCGTGGCCATCTCCAGGGGAAGGAAGGCAGGGGGCTCTAGAGCACTTAAAGTGGGGAGGTCCAACAAGGAGGAGCCGCAGTGAATCCCCTGAGATTCCCCTCCCTCGTGGCATCTCCTCACCCATGGGAACCATCACCAGAGAACCTGCCATGGCCACTTAAATGACCCCCCTCCCCATAAAGGACAAGTCAGCTTCACGTGGCCTTGGAGGCTTCCCACTTTGAGGGTTCAGGAGTCCTCTGGGAGGGAGGGAGGGAGGGAGGGAGGGAGGGAAAGAAAGAAAGATAGAAAGAAAGAGGGAGACAGAGAGAAAAAAGAAAGAGAGAAAGAAAGGAAAGAAAGAGAGAGAGAGAGAGAAAGAAAAGAGAAGAAAGAAAGGAAAGAAAGAGAGAGAAAGAAAGGAAAGAGAAAGAGAGAGAGAGAAAGAAAGGAAAGAAAGAAAGATAGAAAGAAAGAGGGAGACAGAGAGAAAAAAGAGAGAGAGAGAGAAAGAAAGGAGAGAAAGAGAGAGAAAGAAAGGAAAGAAAGAGAAAGAAAGAGAAAGAAAGAAAGAAAGAAAGAAAGAAAGAAAGAAAGAAAGAAAGAAAGAAAGAAAGAAAGAAGGGAAGGCTTGGCCAGATCTTCCCTGGGAGGCCCATCGCTTCCGGATGAGCCAAGGATGGGCTTTGGGGAGGAGGCCTTCTTCCACCCGTGCTCCGGACTCACCCTCTTGCAGCCGCACATCCTTCAGATAAAGTGGGTTGCGAAAGACGTGACATCGCCCAGGCTCCTCTTCCAGGGTGAAGAGCATCAGGTCTGAATAAACGAAGAGGGTGACCTGGACAAGGCAGAAGGGAGAAGTCTCACAGGGACCAAGGGCTACGTGTGGACGCAAACAAACAGCTCTTTCTGCCATGGGGTGCATTTGGTTCCAAACCTTTCGCTCTTGGCCCTGGCAGGGGCCTCATTTCGGAGCCTAGAAGCCCCTGTGGCAGGGGCTCATTTCGGAGCCTAGAAGCCCCTGTGGCAGGGGCTCATTTCGGAGCCTAGAAGCCCCTGTGGCAGGGGCTCATTTCGGAGCCTAGAAGCCCCTGGGCCACACAGCTCCAAAAGCTCCGCAGAATTTCAAAGATTATCACTGTGGGAAGGAAAATCTAGTCTAGACAGGATGTGACTGAAACTAGTGTAAGGTTTAGGGAATGGCCACACAGTGCGCAGCCAACTGCCCCTTCCCTTCTAGTGGGGGGGGGGAAAGGACCACGTTATCACAGCCAAAATTCTGAAGCAGCTTCCCTACAATACACAATGCAATGAAATCACTCTAAGGCCACCAGACGTGGCAACCTCGCAGGCACATTCCAGCCAAATTCAGGAAGTACAGTGGCAGCAAAAGAAGGACCGTTTTTGTTTCAGAAATACCAGCTGAAGCCAAAAAAGAAAAATAAAAGTTATTGGAAGCACAAGGGGGAAAGTGTCGAGGCCGAGTCTTAACATTGAGGAGAAATGAAAGGTGTTTTGCTATTCCAGACCCCTAAAGTCCAGCGGTTTGCTTCAGGTGGCCAAAGGGAGTACCTCTAGCAGGATCTCCCTCAACAGGTTGACTGGTCCCAGGCTTCAGGACCAAGTCTTGTGGGTGGAGACCAGGCTTGGATCTCCCCCCCCCCCCCACGGGAATCTAGGGGTGACCTGACTCACTTTCGCCTCCAAAGGCCACCCAGAGCTTATAAAAAAAGGAGCTGCCTTCGGATCGAGAGACAGGGAGCAGGCCCCAAGGGAGCCAGTGCGCCCCTTGCCCACCTCAGCACACGGATTAGCCAGTCCAGAGGAAGACAGGTAATCTCGTCCATCAACCACAGGGGCAGCAGACTGCGAGGTCTGTGGAAATATTAGTGTGGATATTAACCACACTCACATTTCACGGGGACCCTACGGGGCTCTGGAAGGAAAAGCAGGGATCCAGAGGTCATTTGAGAAGGCGGCACTTGCAAAAAGGAAGGCCAGGCCTGGCACAGCACCTGCTAGGTCGCTGCCCGGCATGGCCTGCCCTGGCGCCAGGGATCTCGGGGTTTAGGGTTTGGGCAGCCTGGTCTCTATGGCCAAGAGAGGCCTCCGCTTCCCAGGAGAAGCCCGGTGGTGAACCAGAATGGAGAAGGTCCTCCGTTTCTGTATCCCTTTAAACAGAAACTTTATCTGTCAATGAAATAAATCACTTGGCCAAATCGAAAGATGGCTAGGGTTCCCCACATCACAGCATTGTGACTTTCAGTGAAGACATGGTGAATATCAATGGGGAATCTATCATCACAAGACACCTCCTTGTGCCCTTCGGACAGCTCCTGTCCCACCCCTCTTCCTCCCCAGAGAGCCAGTGTTAAGAAATGCCATTTCCTGGATGCCCCCAGAGACTCACCTCAGTTGGTTTGTTTCGAGTCTCGTGAAGAAGCAGCTCTTCTGATAAAAGCAGCGTCCGAGCTGGGCTGCAAAGGTCCAGAGGCTAATGGAGTAAGAGAAACACACACAGACACACAGCTCAGAGACCCCCATGGAGAGGACCCTCTCTGGAGGCCTCCATCCATTCCTTCCTGGACAGCTGCAAGACCCCGATGACCAAAGGAAAGTCCAGAGTCCAGGAAATGAAAAGAGGTCACACTATAGCTATGGAAATAATCCACTTTTGGGAGATGCAACACTCATCGTTTTGCTCTTCAACCAAACCTTCAGTACACATTGAGTACAAGGAGCGGCTGAAGCCATCCTGGAAATATATTGGCAAGGCGACAGGAGAAGGGAGACCCAGCTGGGCACCTCTGTCTGAGTCAGGGGGGCTCCCTCCGCCCCTTCCTTCTCTGTGCTCCACAAGCCCCCCCTGCCCCCCCCCCCCCTGTGCCTAGCTGGATTGCAAGGAGCTGCACTGGCACCGAGCTGCCCGGGGCTGTCCTGGCACGGAAGGGAGCCCTCCGAAGGCTTCTGAAAGAGGCAGGGCGTCCATTCCCGGAGGAGGCAAGACCGGCTGCCCCCGGGCATCCAATTCTCCCAGCTGCCTTCTGCCACGGGGCTTCTGGCTCACCTGGGCTCCCCTGGCTGTTTCTATCCCCACGGGCATATTCCCTGCTGCTTTGGCCGAGGCCAATCGAGTGGCGTGAACCACGCTAATTAGATGGTAGGTTCAGAATCTGCAGGCCCTAGACGCCACGTCTGTCTAGAGCTGACAGTGAAAGAACCAGGGGACGGATCTGTAGCGTAGAATGAGTAACAGGTCGGAAGGGACCTTGGAGGCCTTCTCCTCACCCAACCCCTTGCTCAAGCGGAGACCCTGCAGCAAACAGCCTCCCAGTCTCCTCCTCTGGAAAGCCTGCAACTGGAAAAGGTCTTTGTGGGCTGGGCAAAGAGAGGTTGGGTTTCTGACCAGTTCTGGAGAACTGGTAGTGGGAATTCTGAGAAGTTCAGAGACCCGGTAGATGGCGCCCCTGGCTGGCCCCTGCCTCCCGAGTCCCAGCGGATCAGGAGGGATTTTGCAGCCCCCTTCCTCTGCCCCACCACGCCCACCAATCCACGGCCACAGAACCGGTGGTAAAAAAAGTGTCAATCCCACCACTGGTCACTGCTTTCTCTTTCTTTCCCCCCCCCCCCTGCACACACAACAGCACGTACAGGCTACTGGACAGCCAAGTGAGGGTTCTCGCTGGAGAAGGAAGGCAGCGTAAGAACAAGCTGGAGAGGAAAGAAAAGGCTTGGCCCCCTGGCCCTGCCCAGGCCCCCCTCCTGCTGGCTGAGGCTTTGGCCCCGCTCTCTCCAGGAGCGCCCCCACCCTTGCTGCTGTTCCCGGGGCTTCCTGGGAGAGCAGGAGGAGGGGAAGTCTCTTGCAGGGGACCCGGGCCCTGAACCAGACTGGCCTAGGGGAGGGGGCCGGCCGGGTCACGAGGGGCATCTGGGCCAGAGAGAGAGAGAGAGGTGCCCAGCTCCAGAGGGAAGTAACCTCTCAGGCACGGAGCCTTCTCAGACTCACCTGCACAGAGATGGGGAAGACCAGCACTTTGGGCGCCAGCGTCACGTATGTGCCGTAGCTGGAGGATGGGACGTGGGGTCCCACCAGAGGGCAGCTCTGGGGGCTGCTCCCATGGCTCTTGATGGTCTGCACCGTCTTCATCAGCCGGGATTTCCTTACCGCGAGATTCCGCTTTGCACACATTCCCTGGGTGGGTGGGGGAGGGGTCCTTAGGACTGTTCTGGAGGCAGCTGGAATTGCAGGCTCTGCAGACCCCCCCCCCCCCCCCCGTGAGGCAAAACTCCCACCGCTTCGGTTTTGGCCCAGGCACCACCGCAGAGTCGCTACTTCCCTTCTTCAGGGTGGATGCCAAGAAACCTAAAACCCTGAGTGCCAACGCGGGACCAGGGTGGGGGGGGGCTCTGGGCTTGGGCATAGCTGCCTCAAGAGGGGAGGGGCAGAACTATCCTCAGAGTTGGCTCCCAGGATAAAGGGGCAACGTTGACCCACTAGAGCCCTTGAGCTGCATTGGGGAGCAGAGGCCGAAACCCCAAGACAGACGGGGCCACGGCTCATGGCAAGCTTAGTGCACGACTCTCACGGAGGCATGGATTGACCCCCCCCCCCTGCCTGGCTGCTGCGGTGACTCAGAGGGAGGGGCGTGCCTCGTGGGAAAGTGGAGTCGGACATCCTTTTCCAGGGAAGCCGCAGGGCCATGGCGGGCAAGGTCTGGCAGTGTTACCGCTGCTCCCTGCTCCCGTGCCCCACCGCCGCTTTGGACCCTCTGCCCCTTGCAGTGGGAGCACTCTGAGCCTGCAGACCAGCCTGGCTGTAGGAGACGAGCAGCGACGGGCAGGACACGGGGACACGGGAGTCGCATCCTCACCTACTAGGAGCCCAAGGAAGACCGCGCCAGACCCGACCGGTGGTGGCCCCAGGTCTTCTACCTTATTAACCTTGTGTGTTTCTACCTCCTTCCCTCCAATCAGTCGGCTGAGGTGACACTTGACCAGAGTTGGGGGAATCTCATGAAAGCATGAGGAAACTCAGGCCAAGGCACCGGACAAAGAGGCTCCAGTTCCATGAAGCTGTCAGGAGGAGCTGAGTGGCTGGCCGGCCGGCCGACCGCTAGGTCTGCCCTCAGGCTCCCTCTGCCAGGGCCAGAACGGCTCGAGGGGACTTTCCCACCCAGGTCCACGCAGCAACGCAGACTGGGGGCTATGAGCCACCCCCCAGACGCTTCCTCCCGGCTGCTGCTGGGGCTCAAAGGCCGCGGGTTACGGTAAGCCCCAAGGCCAGACCCACACTGGACATGCCCACAACCCCAATTCAGCCCTCGTCTGAGCCAGCCTTGGGCCTGCCCCTTCGGGGGGGGGGGGGCTTCCTCATAAGCCCAGGTGTGTTCAAGCTGCCCGGGACCCTCCCTTCCTGCCCTCATCTCAGACAGGCTGAAGGCCATGCGGGCAGGCAGACGAGCACGGGGCAGCTCAGTGTGGTAAAAGGGAGGCAGGTTAAAAACACCCGATGTCCATCATTGTGGTGCAGGCCTCGGGGCGTTCAGCGCAAAGCCCAGTTCCCCACCCCTGCAACCCTTGTGGCAAACGTGGCCAGGCCCTTTTGGCCACCCTCTGGCTCGGGGGGGGGGGCGTGGTGGTGGTTCCTCCACGTTCGCACCGGCTCTGTACAACCGGTAGCGAAACACTGGTGACATCAAGGAGCCGGTTCTGTCGGTATTGGTCTGTGGACACCACTGTCTTTGGGGGTGGGGTGGGGGGGGCAGCTTGCACAGAAGCCGGGGGCCCCAAACTGCGCATGTGCCGCCATCTTGTTTTAGGCCTTTTTTTGGGGGGGGGGGTTGAATTTCCGGCACTGTGCATGCGCATGCAGCCGCCTGGCGTAGGAGGAAGCGAACGTGTGGCCAGGGAAAGCTAGAGCACCCCCCCCACCCCCAAGACAAGGGGGGGAACCCAGGGGAAAGGCCCCTCACCTCCGGGAGCCTTGTTCTCCTGGCAGACTGGACGCATAAGCTGGAAGACACACAAGAGGGGCAGCCCCCGCTCAGACCCTCTGCCTGTCAGGAGGCAGAGTGACCCCCTCCCCTGCCTGGCCCGTTAGGAAGATGTCGGAGTTGGGGTTTTGCCCCCACCCCCCACCTCTAGTTTTCTGCCTGATAATCTCACTGGAGAATGTTCAGTCTGAACTCCCCAGAAATAGTTCTCCTCCCTCCGGAAAGTTCTCGTTTTGATACCTGCCGGGCAGTTCAAACAGAGCTGTTTGGGAGTCAGCTGGACCCCAACTTCCCTCCCTCCCTCTTCCTCTCTGTCTCTCTCTCTCTCTCTCTCTGTCTCTGTCTCTGCCTCCCTCCGTCTGTCTGTCTCTCTGTCTCTCCCTCCCTCCCTCTCTGTCTCTCCCTCCCTCCCTCTGTCTGTCTCTCTCTGTCTCTCCCCCTCCCTCCCTCTCTCTGTCTCTCTCTGTCTCTCCCTCCCTCTGTCTGTCTCTCCCTCCCTCCCTCTCTCTGTCTCTCTGTCTCTCCCTCCCTCCCTCCCTCTCTGTCTCTCCCTCCCTCCCTCCCTCTGTCTGTCTCTCTGTCTCTCCCTCCCTCCCTCTCTCTGTCTCTCTCTCTGTCTCTCCCTCCCTCCCTCTCTCTGTCTCTCTCTCTGTCCCTCCCTCTGTCTGCCTCTCCCTCCCTCCCTCTCTCTGTCTCTCCCTCCCTCCCTCTCTCTGTCTCTCTCTCTGTCTCTCTCTCTGTCTCTCCCTCCCTCCCTCCCTCTCTCTGTCTGTCTCTCTCTCTGTCTCTCCCTCTGTCTGTCTCTCCCTCCCTCCCTCTCTCTGTCTCTCTCTCTGTCTCTCCCTCCCTCCCTCTCTCTGTCTCTCTCTCTGTCTCTCCCTCCCTCTGTCTGCCTCTCCCTCCCCTCCCTCTCTCTGTCTCTCCCTCCCTCCCTCTCTCTGTCTCTCTCTCTGTCTCTCTCTCTGTCTCTCCCTCCCTCCCTCCCTCTCTCTGTCTGTCTCTCTCTCTGTCTCTCCCTCTGTCTGTCTCTCCCTCCCTCCCTCTCTCTGTCTCTCTCTGTCTCTCCCTCCCTCCCTCTCTCTGTCTCTCTCTCTGTCTCTCTCTCTCTGTCTCTCCCTCCCTCCCTCTCTCTGTCTGTCTCTCTCTCTGTCTCTCCCTCCCTCCCTCTCTGTCTGTCTCTCTGTCTCTCCCTCCCTCCCCCCCTCTGTCTTTCTCTCTGTCTGTCTCTCCCTCCTCTCGTCTGTCTGTCTCTCTCTGTCTCTCCCTCCCTCCCTCCCTCCCTCTCTCTGTCTGTCTCTCTCTCTGTCTCTCCCTCCCTCTCTTCCATGGGTGCCAACAGGTGAGAGAAACATGTCTACCCCACATGGAAAAACTGCCGTGGCTAGTTGGCTATCAATCTCCTGTTTCCCAAATGGCCATACCTGGCCCCCCGGATTAAGTGGGGCAAGGATGATGTAGTTCTTGTCTGTACCACTGGGGGACAGGGGGCTGGCTAGGCAGAGGCATGGTGTGCTGCCGGGGAGCCTTGCCAAGCTCCGTGTATCGCTCCCAGCCGCTGAGCGCCAACTCCTGGTTCCTATCGTACAACACGTGACAGCTCTGCCGATGCTCAGGGAGCCGCGATCGCCCGGTGCTGCTCTTCTCCCGCCGGGTGGATGGAGGCCGCACGTCGTAGGAGGATTTGCAAGAGGGGGCGGCGGGGGGCCTGCGGCACAATGCGCCAGACAAGGAGGAGGATCTCCCGGGGGCAGTTCCTAGAGGCAAAGGGCAAAGGGCTGAGCTAGGATCCCCGCTCCTCCCTGGAGGGGGCACGGAGGCCGGCCCTTCGTCCCTTTCCACACACAATCCATAGTCACCGAATCTCATGGGCCAATTCTGCGCATTTCCAGTCTTCGACGGGGCTGCTGGTTGAGCCGAAGTACCGTGTCCAGTTGCTGCAAGCCGGCCTTCTCTGCGGGGCCACCTGGAAAGAAAGGAGGGGGGGGCCACCTCTGAGAACTGGGCGGCATTCGGGAGGGCCCTGAGATCCTGGTCTCGGGGCCTGGTGGGTGGAGGCCACGGTCTTGTCTGGATGGCCCCCCTTGCAAGGACACATGCCGGGAACTGATGGAGATTTAAACTCAAGGGAAAACCGCCCCAAACCTGACTGCAGGAAATACAACTTCAGCCACAGAGTGACCAATGCCTGGAATTCACTACCTGACTGTGGTTTCTCCAAATATTTAGCCTCAGATTGTCTACGGTTGACCCCACCCCATCCCCTAAGAGATCTGTAAGGGGTGTGCATAAGCACACCAATGTCCTACTCCCCTCTTGCCCTAATTTACCTGTGCCAAGGTTTATGTTCACACCAATACTTGCCGCCTTGTCTATGTGTGACACACAAATACAATAAATAGAACGGGGGCCGAAGGAAGCCAGGCAGGCCCCTCTGCAGGTAAATCCTCACCAGAATCAACCGCTTGGGACCCGGACAGGGGAGTCACAAGAGATGGTGAAACCGAACCCATTCTTCCCACGTCGGATTGCAATCTGCAACAAAACAACAGTTTTAGACACATTTTAAAAACTAGTTAAAAATGAATCTTAACAATGAAGATTTTAAAATGTAACAATTTCAGTATTTTAATAGCTTAACATTTTTAGGAATTTTTTTTATTGAAAATATATACATTTAAAAAGACAGTACATAGTCTTCAGCATCTGTTTCATATTTATGAAATAGCTTAACTTTTTTTATTAATGATTTTTCTTTTCCTTCCACACACCCCAATTCCGGTTTTCTAAATTTCATTCATGTATATAACTGCTATTTTTTAATGCTATTTAAAATCCTTTTTTAGGATTTTGTTCTCCCTTTTTAATTTTAGTGTAGTACATGATTTCCCCCGTTATTAGGTAAACTATATTATTATTTTCTACAAAAATAATATACTCTTACCCAGTTTACATAAATCATTATGTAGCAATACATTATGTCTATTAGGAATGTTAATTGTAACTTTTTAAACTCAAAACAATATTAATATATCAAAATATGTATTACTTCTGAATCGCACGGTAGAGTTGAAAACAACAAAACGAGACTCGGGAGAGGGGTGGCATACAAATCTAATAAATAAATAAATAAAACTATACTACGGCCGGAAGATGTTCACGCGAGGGACTTAAATACGAGGTCACTGATCTTCTAATAGAAATAAGAAACACGTCCTTGAAAACCATTGCCAAGCGACAATGGCCGGCCGTGAAGGCAACGGCATTTTCTTCAAAAAGGAAAGAAATAATTGGAGGCCAGGCATCTTTACTTATTCTGCATAAACTGTTACAAGAAGAAAGTAACAGGAATGGAAGAAATGGCCACGGGACTCCCCCCCAAGCCCACCCCGAGAGAGACGCCCCTCTTTCCGCCCCAGAACAGACTCCGCTCGGGAGTGTATTCCCGCGGGGCTTCCTGTGTTGACCCATAAAAGGGAAGGGACTGCCCTTCCGGCTTCGGGCTTCCAGGAAGCTCTTCCCCGAGGAAGGGACAAGCCCCACACCTCCCACCTTCTGAGCTGCCGTTGATGAGGAGGAGGTGTTATTATTGTTATTATTATTGTTATTGTTATTGTTAGTAGTAGTAGTAGTAGTAGTAGTAGTAGTAGTAGTGTGTAAACAAGCACAAGCTAACAGCTAGAGTATAAACACACATATGAACATAGTCAGTGGGGACAGAAGAATGGGGAAAGGGGGGCGGGGGGGGCAGGCCGGCTGGGCCCCCTTTACAGACCTCTTGGGAATGGGGTGAGGCAGACCGTCCAGGGGGTCTTGGGGACCAGCTAGAGGTAGGATAGAAGCGTTACCAGCTAATGGACGTCTGAAGAGGATATTAGCCTGTGTAAATACAGCCAAGAACTATGAACAACTGGAAGTCTGTAGCGCATATGGACATATGTTGCAACCCTATGTGCTTACTTACTAAACACTTACTTATTTACTAAATAAAACCTGTTGGGTTTAGTGGGACTAGGTGCAACAGATTTTATTTAGGCGGGTACTGTCCGCTGTATGTCTCCCCACCGCCCCCCCAATCTCCACAGACAAGGAGGATGAGCTGCCTGCGAGGAGCCCACAGCCTCTGAGACCGGGCTCCTTGTCCAGCCCCAGGACAGGGGCTCAGAAGCTCCTCAGGCCAAGGCCAGGAAAAACAGGAAAGTCCCAGGCAGAGAGTCGCCCTCTTGATCAACGGTGGCAGCTTCAGGGGGGGTGAAGCAGATGGGCCTCCAATTGCCCCTCCACACACACACACACACACACACACGCTGCAAGAGCACCTCTACTGTCTAGCTAGACATCCTAGAGGGACATCCCAGAAGCCTCAGGCAATGGGACCAGAGGACGACTCTTTGGCATTTGCCAGGAGGTGGAAAGGGAGCTGCCTGCTTCCCCGGGGGGACAAAGGGGGGGGGAGGCCAGGCAGGAGACTGGGGGGAGGGGGGGAGAGGCATAATTGCACCACCATGCCTCCCCCCGCACACCCGCACACCCGCCCAAAACGGTGGAAGGCTCCCAGCTCATTGCTCTTGCTCAGGCCTCACTCGGCCCTGGTCCTCTTTGCTCCCAAGTCACAGGCGAGCTGCCCTTTGGAGCAAGGAGAGGAAGGAAATAATAATTAATAATAATTAATAATAATAATATATTAGATCTGTATGCCGTCCCTCTCCGAAAACTCCAAAAGGCAACAGGCCCCAGGGAAATTGGGTTGGCTGGCTTCTGCACAGGGGGCCGGGTTGCCTGTCCCCCAGAAACACTCCCCAGAAGGCGGAAGCCTCAGGAGACCCCAGAGAAGGGGGGCCCGGTGCCCAGTTGCAACTGACCTGCTGGTAGCGCCGCTCCGAGCACCCTCTGCAGAGTCCGTGGAAGCGGCTCATGTCTGATGCCTCGGGGCTTGTGACCAGCCCCTCAAGGCTCAGAGGAGGAGGAGGGCCCAGCCTCTCTGGCCCCACACGGCTGCCCTGGGAACTCAGGAGCTCACAGAAGAATGGCAGGAAGCCACCCCTCCCCTCCCAGGCAGAGGCCGCCATGTGCAGCTTTGTGATAAGCCCCGAGGTTTCCTGAGAACTCGGAGGGAGAAGGAAGGCGAGGGAGTTCAGAGCCCGGTTCCTGCCAGCAGCCCTCGTCCTTGCAGAAGCACCAGAAGGGCCTTTCCCAGCACCGGGGGCACTTTCACACTCACAAGGGAGGGAAAGGACTTCACATAAACTCCTCTGGTGCATTGTTCAGTAAAAACATAAAGTAAGATAAATACTTCATCCTCCCTATTATAACGGAGGCAAGATTGCTATATGCGCAAAATCAGAAAACAGAAACAGCCCCCACACCTTTAAGCTTCACAATCGAGGTCCCTGAGTTTGCAGAAATGACCAACAAAATGGCTTTGGAACTACAGGAGAAAGATAAATCTGAATTTCACAAAATATGGGAAATTTGGTACAAATGGCTGAAACAGAAAAAAATGCACACAAAACCTGAAGGAAAAGCAAAACTAGGCACTTCTTCCTTTCTCACCCAAACAAAATGAAAACAGAGAAGAAACACTGCACCATAAATCGATGGAACATAAAACCCCTAAAAAGGAGCTCGTACCTTCCTCATAAATAGCCAAAATGAACACAAATATAGTGTACAGAACTGAAGAAAGCAAACACACCATTCCACATGCTAGACATAAATACCTAATATCAGGTCGCTTGATAGTGATAGTCAACAATATGTCTTGACCACTGAAACTGAAGGTTTTATATGCTCTGTCTAAGCTGATTAGTCTGTTTTTCCTTTTTCCCCTTTGTGTGTTTTGTTTATTTTGACTGCTTTTATAGGTAGAAACTTAATAAAGATTATTATTTTTTTTAAAAGAAACATAATCCCAACAGGTGACTGAGGCAGAGAGGGAAGACCGCTTGGACCTTCCCCTGCGGGCGAAAGCGCCACACCCGGCCATTGCAATGCAGGCAGATTCTGGGGGGCAAGAACACTTCAGAGCCCCCAGTGCTGCTGGCCGGGTCCTTCTCCGGTCCAAGGAAGGTCGGGGCGCCTCAGCCAAGAGAAGCAGGGGGAGGGGGCTCCCTCCAAATCCCTGGGTTCCACCCCTGTTTACGGTGGGCAGTTCCTTTGCTCCCAGAGCTTGTGCCAGCTGCAGCCCACGAGCCGGAAGGGGGCTCGGATGGGATGGGCTCCTCCAGCTGGCTTCCCCCCCCACACACACCTGGATCTGCTCCTGGTCCTGCTGCAGCCGCTGCTTCCCCAATAAGGCAGCCGGCTTGGCCAGCGTCATCTCTGGTAGAAAAGAGAAAGAGAAGGGCACAAGGGAGGCAGGGAGGCAGGCAGTGGGGTGCCCTCCCTATGGGGCAGGGGGGCAGGGGGGCCTCCTCTTCGTCCTGCTGCTGCGCCTGTTCATAGCTTACATCTAAAAGCATCTGATACAACAGAACTCAGAAGAATAAAGGGAACACACTAAAAAGAATTAAGCAACAAAGCAACAAGGCTAAAATGGTGATACTGTACTATTAAAATTAGTGGATCTGTGTCTTATGCAGATCAGTTAATCCCCCTCTAGTTTACAGTACAGAAATGCTTTACGGGCTGTTCCCCCCCACCCAAAGTCTCCTGATTCCTGCCTTGAGAGGGAAAAAAGGCCCAAGGCAGCTTGGAACCCTGTTGGTGCCACCAATCAACGTCCTCCCCCCTCCGGCCTTTCTTCTTTCATCTCTCATGAAAAGCTGGGCAGGGCGGGACCAGCCTGTGTGCTCAGGGCCTTCTGGGGACGTCAGCTACCGGGTGGGGAAGCGGGCTGCGTTTGTGCGCTGGGCTCCCAGAAGGCCCAAGCCCACCTGAGGTTGCCGAGACTCCTCCCCTCGGCCTGAATCCTGCCTGGGCTGCCTCGACCGAAGGGGTCGGCTGGGGGCCAAAGTCCGGCAACTCTCACAACTTCTCTGCTCTCTCTTGGACAGACCCACCTTGGCCTGGCTTGAGCTGCCGCGTGCCCACTTTCAGGTGCTTTGTCCTGCCCAAGTCTTCTCCCAGTAAGTAATACCAGCCACAGATTCTCTGCAGGCAGGAAGGAAGGGAGGGAGGAAGGGAAAGGAAGGGAGGGAGGAAGGGAAAGGAAGGAAGGAAGGAAGGAAGGAAGGAAGGGAGGAAGGGAAAAGAAGGAAGGAAGGAAGGGAGGGAGGAAGGGAAAGGAAGGAAGGGGAAGGAAGGAAGGAAGGAAGGAAGGAAGGAAGGAAGGAAGGAAGGAAGGAAGGAAGGAAGGAA